>NC_061098.1:13473016-13498016 GCF_015104395.2 Macrobrachium nipponense
AAAATCCTGGGTAAGTGGTTAGAGGAGAGAGAGAGAAAAAAAAAGATATTCGAGTTTTGCCGAGATACTTCTGGTATTTATTTCTATTATTCTTACTATTTTTAGTCAAATAATTATTGTTTCAAATGTCAATAAGTATAGAGAGTTTCCTTGTTTAGATATGCATATATCTTATTTTCGACGTTTAATTACTATAGATTCAGATGATTATTGCTTCAATTGCTAATAAACATGGAGAATTCCCCTGTTTAAATATGCGTATATCTTTTATTTTTATCTTCTAATTCTTACATTCCACTATTAGAAATATTTCGTTTCTTAGACGATAGTACGATTTTCCAATAATTTGCACCTCTCTACAACTAACGTACGTAATTATTTGCACATCGTACGTAGTAGCATCAAGTCCATGGTCCCAGGGCGTAAGGTTTGAATATTTTCAGATTGTGAAAAGCAATCACTGATACACATACGGATTGTCATCTGCAAACAAAACGAATCATTTCTCCCCCGGTCCATAACCTGCGTTTACCTTAGTAATCGTAACCTTTTAGTAGCCTTTCGAAGTATTTTATTAGCCGGGTTGCTACACCAACATAATCCCCCTCCCAACTTCGCCGCTGGAGGAGAGGCAACAACAACGAACTTGGGGAAACAGCGAGCAATCTATGTAAAGTCAGTCAGAACCAGGAACCGCCATTTCATCTCCATGTATATACACACCGGGGGAAGTCCCGAGACCATTAATTCGTCAGCAGTTACAGTTGATTGGGGTCATACAGGTTTGACCGTCACATTCGGATTCTGGAGAACGAAGATATATATATATATATATATATATATATATATATATATATATCTTTATATATATATATATATATATATATATTTAGGAGACTCGGTTGGTTATTGTTGTTGTCATCGTCACTTTTGGGTCTGACCACATGCAGGGTAATTCGAGTGTAGATAGAGGAGAGGCTGATGTAATTGAGAAGTGCCTGCGTTTAGGCAAAGATGAGGTGAGTATGTCAATATTTGTAGAAACGGATTATATATTCGTGTGGATTTTATTCATTTGCATGTATGTTGGCAACTTTTAGCGAATCCATACGTAATGAACATTCAGCTACAGGGTACAATTCAAGATCATATTTATGGCTTTATCGTTAACTGGATTTCGTTATGCTCTTGATTTGCGTGACAAAATAGAATATGATAAAAATGAAAAGGATTTACGTGATGTACAAGGGATCACATTTGGGCAAATATAGCACAAATGTTTTTTCCAATAACCTTTTTTTGATGTGGAATTGCATACACTTCACACACATACACACACACACCACACACACACACACACACACACACACACGACACATATATATATATATATCTATATATATATATCTATCACACACACACACACACACACACACATATATATTATATATATATATATATATGTATAGATATATATATATATATATATATATATATATATATATATATATATATATATATATATTCAGAGGTCCTGCTGAGAAGGAGAGAGTTGTAGTCTACACATAATGAAAAGGTTTAACGTTGAGAAATTATCAAGGTAGAGAGAAGGTATTTCCAAACATTCGTCGAAAAATCAGTTCAGATCGTTTTCAAATGTGCCTTAGTCGACTTCATATTTAATTTTCCATTAAGTTTTCTTTCCTTATTTCATTTTCTTTCTTATAAACGTAGTTCATGTAAACTATTTCTTAAACCTTATAAAGGAAAATATATCAATCCATCGAAGGAATATACATCAAACTTACGTTAAAATAGTTTTCTGGGAAAGCTAGTTTTATCCTTACATCTTTTACTACCTTGAAGAAAAAATTATTATTATTCTTGAGCAGGATATTTCAGTAGCATTATTACTCTAACTCGAAAATGAATAAAATAGAAATAAATAAATAAATAAACTAAATAATAAATGAATAAATAAATAAATAAATACACTGGAAACGCAGAGAGATATAATTCTCTAGAGCACCCTTTCATATCATTGAAAAGAAATAAAGTGGGGATATGCTGCAGCAGGATCTGATTCTATTTGTCTTTTTGAGAGCCTCCTCTTTTATAGCCAAACCCTTCATCGCTATTTCACTGCCAGCACTAATTCCATTATGGAGTAGCTGAAGAAATTCAGATCCCCCTGTTATTTTTTTTTTTTTTTACATCGGAGTTACCACACACACTTTTAATCATATTCTGTATTTTATGCTATGGAATGCTACAGATCTCCTCTGGTATTTTTTTTTTGTTCCGTCGAGTTATTATGTAATTAGTAGATGCTCTATTCAGCGGAAGGTTTCTTTATGAAATGACATTTAGTTCTTTTTCTGATCTAATCTTTTCCTCGTAACTCAACTCTGTGGTTCAATTGAGAAACGCATACACGTACACAGAAAACACAGGTGTATTTATGTATGTATGTATATATATATTATATATATATATATATATATATATATATATATATATATATATATATATATTATATATATGCCAGCCTGTTTATCTGTATACATAATACACACACACACACACATACACACACACACACACATATAAATATATATATATATATATAATATATATATATATATATAGGATATATATATATATATTATATAGATTTCACTTAACAAAATCACAATTATTCACATATACTATTCTATACATCATCACATCAAATGGGTATTATGAGCCTTAGTAAAAGAGTTCCTGGCATCAACTGTTTCTCATTACACATATTTTTCCATTCTCTTTCATCGGCCATTCATCTTTCAATATTCTATTTTACGCCCATTCCTTCGCCTCGCCTCTCTTCTATCTCTCCTATCTCTTTAGCTCTTTCCAAACAGAATACGTGAAACGTCTAATAAGTAGTTAACAACCTATCATTAATGTTGATTTGTGTATCCTCGGGCAGGGTCGAGTTTAATTCCATTTCGGTCCAAAGGGACAATTTGTCTTCATTCCTTCTCTCTCTGTGATTAGTTATAAACGGAGATAGCAACTACCAGCAGCGCTGATCGTCGTATGTTTTTCGTTACTTTTTGCTTTCGCCGAAATTCAGTCGATAGTAATTTGTCAGTTGCCAGATTGATTATGTCACGCGAGGGAGAATTTTTGAAATACAGTTGCGCTGCTTTTAGTTTTCTGTGAAATAAGACTACTAAGATGGCTTTTGTCTGTCCGTGCGCACCTTGTCTGTCCGTGTTTTTTCCTGTCCGTACTTTTTCCTGTCCGCACTTTTTCCTGTCCGTACTTTTTCTGTCCGCACTTTTTCCTGTCCGTACTTTTTCTGTCCGCACTTTTTCCTGTCCGTACTTTTTCCTTCCGCACTTTTTTTCTGTCCGTACTTTTTCCTTCCGACACTTTTTCCTGTCCGTACTTTTTCCTGTCCGCACTTTTTCCTGTCCGTACTTTTTCCTGTCCGCACTTTTTCTGTCCGCACTTTTTCCTGTCCGTACTTTTTCCTGTCCGTACTTTTTCTGTCCGCACTTTTTCCTGTCCGTACTTTTTCCTGTCCGTACTTTTTCTGTCCGCACTTTTTCCTGTCCGTACTTTTTCCTGTCCGTACTTTTTCCTGTCCATACTTTTTCCTGTCCATACTTTTTCCTGTCCGTACTTTTTCCTGTCCGTACTTTTTCCTGTCCGTACTTTTTCTGTCCGCACTTTTTCCTGTCCGTACTTTTTCTGTCCGCACTTTTTCCTGTCCGTACTTTTTCTGTCCGCACTTTTTCCTGTCCGTACTTTTTCCTGTCCGTACTTTTTCCTGTCCGTACTTTTTCCTGTCCGTACTTTTTCCTGTCCGTACTTTTTCCTGTCCGTACTTTTTCTGTCCGCACTTTTTCCTGTCCGTACTTTTTCCTGTCCGTACTTTTCCCTGTCCGTACTTTTCCCTGTCCGTACTTTTCCCTATCCGTACTTTTTCTGTATCCGTACTTTTCCCTGTCCCGTACTTTTCCCTGTCCGTACTTTTCTCCATACTTTTTCCTGTCCGTACTTTTTCTGTCCGCACTTTTTCTGTCCGCATTTTCCTGTCCGTACTTTTTCCTGTCCGTACTTTTCCCTGTCCGTACTCTTTTTCTGTCCG
Source organism: Macrobrachium nipponense (assembly GCF_015104395.2). NCBI lineage: Eukaryota > Metazoa > Arthropoda > Malacostraca > Decapoda > Palaemonidae > Macrobrachium > Macrobrachium nipponense. The sequence continues at coordinate 13,477,158 of NC_061098.1, forward strand.
CATTTTCACTGTCCATACTTTTTCCTGTCCGTACTTTTTTGTTTTTCCCTGTCCGTACTTTTTCCGTCCGTAGTCCTGTCCGCACTTTTCACCCTGTCCGTACTTTTTCCTGTCCGCACTTTTGCCCTGTCCGCTTTTTCCTAGTCTGCCTGTTTTTCCTGCCCGTACTTTTCCTGTCCGCACTTTTTCCTGTCCGTACTTTTTCTGTCCGCACTTTTCCTGTCCGCACTTTTTCCTGTCCGCACTTTTTCCTGTCCGCACTTTTCCTGTCCGCACTTTTCCTGTCCGACTTTTTCTGTCCACTTTTTCCTGTCCGCACTTTTTCCTGTCCGCACTTTTTCCTGCCCGTAATTTCCTGTCCCGCCAACTTTCCCTTTTTCCTGTCCGTACTTTTCCTGTCCGCACTCCTGTCCGCACTTTTTCTGTCCTAACTCCTGTCCTAACTTTTTCCTGTCTACTTTTTCTGTCCGTACTTTTCCTGTCCGTACTTTTCTGTCCAACTCCGTCCTAACTTTTTCCTGTCCTAACTTTTTCCTGTCCGCACTTTTTCCTGTCCGCACTTTTTCCTGTCCGTACTTTTTCTGTCCGTACTTTTTCTGTCCGCACTTTTTCCTGTCCGTACTTTTTCCTGTCCGTACTTTTTCTGTCCGCACTTTTTCCTGTCCATACTTTTTCCTGTCCGCACTTTCTCTCTCCATACTTTTTCTGTCCGTACTTTTCCTGTCAGCACTTTTTCCTGTCCGTACTCTTTCTGTCCGCACTTTTTCCTGTCCGTAACTTTTTTACTCGTCCGCACTTTTTCCTCCGTACCGTACTTTTTCTGTCCGCACTTTTTCCTGTCCGTACTTTTTCTGTCCGCACTTTTTCCTGTCCGTACTTTTTCTGTCCGTACTTTTTCTGTCCGTACTTTTTCTGTCCGCACTTTTTCCTGTTCCGTACTTTTTTTTCTGTCCGCACTTTTTCCTGTCCGTACTTTTTCTGTCCGTACTTTTTCTGTCCGTACTTTTCCTGTCCGCACTTTTTCTGTCCGCACTTTTTCCTGTCCGTACTTTTTCTGTCCGCACTTTTTCCTGTCCGTACTTTTTCTGTCCGCACTTTTTCCTGTCCGTACTTTTTCTGTCCGCCACTTTTTCCTGTCCGTACTTTTCTGTCCGCACTTTTTCCTGTCCGTACTTTTTCTGTCCGTACTTTTTCTGTCCGCACTTTTTCCTGTCCGCACTTTTTCCTGTCCGCACTTTTTTCTGTCCGTACTTTTACTGTCCGCTACTTTTGTTTTTCTGACCGCACCTTTTTCCTGTCCGTACTTTTTCTGTCCCGTACTTTTTCTGTCCGCACTTTTTCCTGTCCGTTACTTTTTTCTGTCCGTCCACTTTTTCTGTTCCGCACTTTTTCCTGTCCGTACGCCTTTTTCTGTACGCACTTTTTTCTGTCCGCACTTTTTCCTGTCCGCACTTTTTCCTGTCGTACTTTTTTCTGTCCGTACTTTTACTTGTCCGCACTTTTTCTGTCAGCACTTTTTCCTGTCTGTACTTTTTCTGTCCGCACTTTTTCCTGTCCGTACTTTTTCTGTCCGCACTTTTTCCTGTCTGTACTTTTTCTGTCCGCACTTTTTCCTGTCCGTACTTTTTCTGTCCGCACTTTTTCCTGTCCGTACTTTTTCTGTCCGTACTTTTCTGTCCGCACTTTTTTTTTCCTGTCCGCAACTTTTTCCTATCCGCACTTTTTCTGTCCGTACGTTTTACTGTCCGTACTTTTTCTGTCCGCACTTGTCCTGTCCGTACTTTTTCTGTCCGTACTTTTGCTGTCCGTACTTTTCTGTCCGCACTTTTTTCCTGTCCGCACTTTTTCCTGTCCGCACTTTTTCTGTCCGTACTTTTTCTGTCCGTACTTTTTCTGTCCGCACTTTTTCCTGTCCGTACTTTTTCTGTCCGTACTTTTTCTGTCCGCACTTTTTCCTGTCCGTACTTTTCTGTCCGCACTTTTCTTTTTCTGTCCGCACTTTTTCCTGTCCGCACATTTTCCTTTTTCCTGTCCGTACTTTTTCTGTCCGCACTTTTTCCTGTCCCGCACTTTTCCCTATCCGTACTTTTTCTGTCCGCACTTTTTCTGTCCGCACTTTTTCCTGTCCGTACTTTTCTGTCCGCACCTTTTTGTTTCCTGTCCGTACTTTTCCTGTTTCGCACTTTTTCCTGTCCGTACTTTTCCTGTCCGCACTTTTTCTGTCCGTACTTTTCCTGTCCGCACTTTTTCCTGTCCGTACTTTTTCTGTCCGCACTTTTTCCTGTCCGTACTTTTCCTGTCCGCACTTTTCCTGTCCGTACTTTTCCTGTCCGCACTTTTTCCTGTCCGTACTTTTTCTGTCCGCACTTTTCCTGTCCGTACTTTTTCCTGTCCGTACTTTTTCCTGTCCACACTTTTTCCGGTCAGTGACTTTTTCTGTCCGCACTTTTTCCTGTCCGTACTTTTCCTGTCCGCCAACAGATCTTTAAAAACTACTGTGGGTAGAGGGCCGCAAATTGGTATGTTGATCATCCACCCTCCAATCATCAAACCCAAATCGCAGCCCTCAAACCTCAATAATTTTTCTTAGTCTGGCAACGATATGGGATGGGCCACCACCGGGCCGTGGCTTCTACCAATATCAGTCATCCTATTCGAATGGCTGGTTTTTAGTGTGTCGTTTCGCGTTACATCCTTTCTTACTATGTTAGGAGTCCGTCACTTTTCTCACTATGTATTATTATTATTATTATTATTATTATTATTATTATTATTATTATTATTATTATTATTATTATTATTTTGGTCTATCACAGGCCTCCAATTCAACTGGGTGGTATTTATAGTGTGGGGTTCCGGGTTGCATCCTGCCTCCTAAGGAGTCCCATCACTTTTCTTACTATATGTGCCGTTTCTAGGATCACACACTTCTGCACGAGGATCCTGGAGCTACTTTGGCCTGTAGGTTTTCCAGATTCCTTTTCAGGGATCTTGGGATCGTGCTAGTACTCCTATGATTATGGGTACGATTTCCACTGGCATATCCCATATCCTTCTTATTTCTATTTCCAGATCTTGATACTTATCCATTTTTTTCCCTCTCTTTCCCTTCAACTCTGGTGTCCCATGGTATTGCGACATCAATGAGTGATACTTTCTTCTTGACTTTGTCAATCACGTCACGTCTGGTCCTGTTTGCACGTATCACCCTATCCGTCCTGATACCATAGTCCCAGAGGATCTTTGCCTGATCGTTTTCTATCACTCCTTCAGATTGGTGCTCGTACCACTTATTACTGCAAGGTAGCGATGAATTTTCTTGCACAGGCTCCAGTGGAGGGCTTTTGCCACTGAATCATGCCTCTTTTTGTACTGGTTCTGTGGCAAGTGCGGGCATTCGCTCGCTATTTGGTGGTTTATGGTTTCATTTTTCGTATTGCATTTCCTACATATGGGAGAGATGTTATTTCCGTCTATCGTTCTTTGAACATATCGGTTTCTTAGGGCCTGATCTTGTGCCGCTGTTATCATTCCTTCAGTTTCCTTCTTTAGCTCTCCCCTCTGTAGCCATTGCCATGTGTCATCGCTGGCAAGTTCTTTAGTCCCTGTCTCATGTATTGTCCGTGCATTGGCTTGCTGTGCCAGTCCTCTGTTCTGTCTGTCATTCTCCTGTCTCTGTATATTTGTGGGTCTTCGTCTACTTTTATTAGTCCTTCTTCCCATGCACTCTCTTTAGCCACTCGTCTTCACTGGTTTTCAGATATTGCCCCAGTGCTCTGTTCTCGATGTTGACGCAGTCCTCTATACTTAGTTAGTCCCTTCTCTCCTTCCTTTGCGTGTAATGTATAGTCTGTCCGTATTTGCTCTTGGGTGTAGTGCTTTGTTTGTATTGTCCATATGTTTCCTGGTTTTCTGATCTATGCTGCGGAGTTCTGCCTTCGTCCATTCCACTATTCCTGCGCGTAATCTGATTACTGGCACTGCCCATGTGTTTATGGCTTTTATGATATTTCCGGCGATGAGTTTTGACTTGAGTATCGCCTTGAGTCTCTGCATATATTCTTTCCTGATCGTGTCCTTCATCTCTTGTTTTTATATCCCCTCCTTCCATTATTCCCAGGTATTTGTATCCTGTCTCATCTATGTATTTTGTGTTGCTCATTGGTAGCTTTATCCCTTCAGTTCTCGTTACTTTGCCTTTTTGTATGTTGACTAAGGCGCATTATTATTATTATTATTATTATTATTATTATTATTATTATTATTATTATTATTATATTATTATTATATTATTATTATTATTATTATTATTAACATGAAAGAAAGACAGTAAGAGGGTAACAGAAATAAAAATGAACAAGCAAATCAGAGATGGTTTCCTCGTCTTCAGAATTAAAATTTGGCAGCCGAGGATTCTCATCCCTTTAAATTCCTCTGGCGCGAAATCATCATAAATATGAGGTCCGATATTTCACACCAACACGTCTTCATTAGCATAAATTGGAAGGAGCTCTTGGTCATCATGTTAAGCCTTTTAATGAGATTAAAAACTCCAAGGAGAGAACGGCTCATTAACCCTTGACAGCGATGCTTTGTTATTTTTTTTTATATATATTTCAGTTATCCATAATTTTTTTTTTCTATCCCATAAGAAGAATTTTTTATTTTTATATTTTGTAATTTATTTATCCCTAATTTTATTTTTATCCCATAAGGAGAATCTATTATTTTTTTGTCAAATTAAATAATTCAGTTATCCTTGATTTTTTGTATCCCTTAAGGAGATTTTTTTTATTTTATAATTCAGCTTTCCCTAATTTTTTACAAATCCCATAAGGAGAATTTTTTTTATTTTTTCAAAATTTTATAATTCACCTATCCCTAATTTTTTTCCCCATGAGGAGAATTTGTAATATTTTTTATTATTTTTATTCAGTTGTCCCTAATTTTTTTCGAACTTTATAATTCAACTATCCCTAACTTATTTTTTTACCCCATAAGGAGAACTTTTTTTCTTTATCTTTTTTTAAAATTTTATAATTCAGCTATTCCTAACTTTTTTTTTATCTCATAAGGAGAATTTGCTATTTTCTTTATAACTCATTTATCACAATGTTTTGCTTCTTCTATTTCTGAAGGGTGGAAGATAAGTTTCTAGAGAAGCGTTTATCGATAGTTTTAATTATATAAACCATATACAGTCGGAAAATAGATTTAATACGGAAAAGTTAATTCCCTAAGAAAGATATGTAGAAATTAGTTATTACATTATATAATGAGAGGTTCCCTGAATGGCATATTACATGAAAGTTGCAATTCATGAGGCGTATACAAAAATCAAATATGGGGTCACGTATCGACAAGTCTGTTCGGTGAACGAAAGAATTTACTTTGAAGTAAGACAGGATATAATTATATGCGAAACTAAATCCGATGAATAAGGCACTCAGTGGAGGAGTTAGGAAAAAACAAAAACAAAAAAGAGGAAATTTACTGGAAACGAATATAATATGTGATTAAGTCTTTAGTTAGAACACCAATTGCATTGCTGAAGGAAATGGGGAAGGGAGAAATGACAATTAATAGATGTATTTTGGAATCAGTAAAACACACGTTAAAAGAAGCTCTCTGAAGAGAGCACAGTCGGTCCCTCTTTGATGGAGGGAGCGATCTAAAAAAAAAGGCATTTTGTACGACGGGGATAGATGTGAGATCAATTTCAATACTTAATGCGAAGTAGGGGTCAGTGTACGCTTTTTGAATATACTGTAATTAGATGTTGCAATTCATGATGTAATGAAGACGATTAAAAGATTTAAAAAACGATAATGGACCCGAAGTCAAGGGAATCAGAAGTGTTACAAGGCAGAATACAGATGATAGGTTAATGATATGTCGGTCGTATTGTATAAAGTGTGCCTGGAGAAGTGGAAGGGTGCGATGATTTCATTTTTAAAAAGTGGGAAAGATGACAGACGTGAAGTTCATTAATAAGAAGGAGCTACCTAGTTTGAAAGACAGTGTTCGATAGTAAATTGATTCATTCAGAAATAAAAGATACACAGGGGTTGGAGCTGTTAAGTCATGGTAAGATTAGACAGAATGGATTTACCCTTTTCAGGCAGCTGTTTTTCTTCATACTTCTGTGTGTACGTTCAACGTAAATAATATATATATGTATATATATATATATATATATATATATATATATATATATATATTGTATATATGTGTGTGTATATATATATATATATATATATATATATATATATATATATATATATGTATATATATATGTGTGTGTGTGAGTGGTATATATATATATATATATATATATATATATATATATATGTGTGTGGTGTGTGTGTGTGTGTGTGTGTGTGTGTGTGTGCAGCAGACGAAATCATAAACACTGCCGCACCTCTAAAGCTGAAAATGTCACATGCCTTGCTAGTGAGTACGCAATGAACTTATCAAACAACGTGACTATTGTCCTGTTGTGTCAGCTGTTCAAATGACTGCAAATGTCAGGGGATTTATTTAGTCATCGCTGCTCTGTTTGTCTTCCGACGTCGGAATTAAAAAAAAAAAAAGATGAAAGCAACCGGACCTGCAACGTGATAATTATACTTAAATACCATGAGTGCTTCACCCCTGCTTTTAGTCAAATGTTCATTCATTGCAGATCAAAAGGAATGTGACTGTTATTATACCTGTTTCAGACTCTTGTCGTTGGGTTTCGTTTGCCCAGTGGAATGGAATACTACGCTGATCTTATTCACTTTGCAATTTAATTTGTTTAATAGAAGATCATGCCTTGTCATTGTGTCATACAACTCCACAACTTCTTAAGGTAGATGAAATTTTATTCTAATTAAAATGAGTTGGTCGGGAATATAATGGGAATTTAGTGGCAATTGCTGATTAGTAATCCATGTATGTCCTAATCTGCTTATCATAATTGATATCTTATTCGCATATTCAGAGCTTGTTCCATTCCATATGAATGTGGAGAAATGAAGAATAACAACACAAATATCAGTTAATTCATGTATTTACTTGATTACTTCTGTATCGGCTAATCATTATATTTTATTCACGTATTTAGAGCTTGTCCTATTCCATATGAATGTGCAGACATTAAGAATGATAACACAAAAACCGTACACGTTTCATTTGTTCAAACTTATGGTAGAAATCCCAGTGAGCAAAACTGTCTTTCTCCCTCATTTTTTAGCTCTTCCTCCCTCTCTCCTTCTCTCATTTCCCAGCCCTTACCAGATACTCCATCTCCATCATCACCATCAATAACCACACCGTCGCATCACCAACACTGCCTGACCTCTCCAACCAGCGCAACATAATCAACATTCATCTCTCTTCAGCCCCCGTCATCATCATTATCACAAAGGTTCCTCCTCCTCCTCCTCCTCCTCCTCTGGCTGTTCATCAAAGGCAAAACAAGAGCTTGGAGGAGCTACTGCAAACATGCAAATCTGTTTTGGGAGGTTTTTAGTGTCATTCCTGATCTGCCAACATTTGACTTTAGAAGCAGTGGTTCGACTGTCTTGCCCTGGCCCGGATTCCCCTCGTATGTTCATTTGGGTTATTGAAATTTCTCTCGAGATACCTGGCAACAATTCTCTCTCTCTCTCTCTCTCTCTCTCTCTCTCTCTCTCTCTCTCTCTCTCTCATCCATGAAAATAAATGAATTCCTGATATTGAAACAACGAACATATTTATTCCGTAATATATTAATGATAAAAAAGAGAGAGAGAGAGAGAGAGAGAGAGAGAGAGAGAGAGAGAGAGATTCCAGTGAAATGTAATACAACGACCTGGAAATCCAGGGACAAGTAACTGCCTGCAAGAAGAGTGACAAATGTAGAATTGCAGGAGAATTTGCATGCCGTGCATTTTTCAGACAAATCCGCTGGTAATGCATATTCCCCATGGAATTGCATTCCAGTCTTTTGCTTATGCAACACAAAATCCTTCAGATTTCGCTACTTATTTCTTTATTGCTCCTCTGGTGGTTTGTTATTAGAGGATGTTGTAGACGTTAGTCCTGGCAATGTTGACGTTATTGCTTTAGAAGCGGAGGCATTGCATCTTTAAAATGGCGACAAATCTTTAAAACAGCCATAAAATTACTGCTTTGGAACGGTTGGCATTATATATTTACTATTTATGTTAATTTGACCCATTGAGACTTTAATTTTTTATTTCCTGAGATCAATGCTCGCGGCTTTTTTTCGGAAGAATGAAAGAGAGAGAGAGAGAGAGAGAGAGAGAGAGAGAGAGAGAGAGAGAGAGAGAGAGAGAAACTGTTGCCAGCTCCCTCTGGGGAAATTCCAATGCCCCAAATGAACATTACGAGAGAAATCCGAGCCAGAACAAGACAGTCAAACCACTTCTCCCTTCCCTTCATTTGCATTGACACCAGAGCTTCCAAAATATAACATCTCGGAAGATAATAAAAATGACACTAAAATCTCACTAAAAGCTTTGCATGATTGCAGCAGCTCCTTGGAGCGCTTGTTTTGCCTTGGATGAACCGCCCGAGGAGGAGGAGGAGGAGGAGGAGGAGGAGAGACGAAGGATGAGGAGAGATGAACGTTGATTATGTTGCGCTGGATGGAGGAGGTCAGGCAGTGTTGGTGATGTTGATGAAGCTTATTGATGGTGATGATGGAGAAGGAGGAGAGAGAGAAAGGAGAAAGAGGCATTTGTAAGATAAGTCATATGAGAAGCGAAATGTCACGTATTTGTTGTTATTATTTGTAATTTCAATAGATTCATGTGGAATAGGACAAGCTCCGAATATGTGAATAAGACATAAATAACAATAAGCATACCAAGGCATAATTAAATATACAAGTGAATAATTGAACGGCACTTTGCTACTGTATCAGCAAAACTAAGCAAAGTCTCAAATGAAAGCTTCTTTTAATCATATAAGCATTTGCACCCGTAACCTTGCCTTGGGAATTGTTTACAGTTTCAGAGATGAGTTTAAAAAATGACGAAACAGATATGAACAAAACAGCAGCTTTGTCTCTAAGGCAGATCCGCCGAAGAGAGTAATACTTCCCTCCCGCAGGAAAGGCTCTCACTCGAAATCGCCAGAAAGATTCTTCTCCGCGAAAGTTTGCCGGCTCCTCTTTGTCCAACCGGGGAGAAACTTTCGCAATAAGGCAACTCGCGCCTCGGAACAATTATGAGAAGGAGCGTTAACTCCATGAGTTACGGAGCAACTCCGAGGACGACTTAACTCGAGCGGAGGAATAACCCAAGCGCGGGTTTCGTCCCGCCCGCGAAGTTTCTTCACCGCGATATGAAATGGTGGCGGAAGTCCTCGAAGAAAAAACTTGGGGCTCATATCCAGGGAGATGAGTCTCGAGAGATAGCAGCTCTCTCCACAGCCCCAGTTACGTGTCACTTGTTTACGAAATTCCAGGCGTGTACCATACCAGAAAAATACGTAAGAATTTATGTAAAATACTTTTAATACGATTAGAATCACAGGTGGGTTTGTGGCTTATGAGTGTATGATACTTTCTGCACTAGAATTGCGAGAAAAGATACTTTTAATATAATATAAAACTCGCTGAATATTCGCATAACTATTAGTGGTATGTTGAGCTGTTAGTCCGTCGAGATGAAACCTAGTGTGAGAAGCATTTACTGATATGATGCATGAGCCGTTTTGAGTAACTGTTTTTTTCCTGGATTGTAAGCGATAATCAGCTCACCATTTTTGCAGTGAAAGTAAACACAACAGTCAATTGATCATACTTAAAAATAAGTGCTATTAGTAGGCACAGATTCACTGAATCTTAAGTTCTCGACTGAGCTATAGGATAAACAATACCTAACTTCTAGTGATAGTCTGGCTGATTCGAGCTACTGAGATGACTGATGGTGGCAGGATCAAGTATCTCCATTTTGCAGAAAGAGATACTATTGAAAACTACCATGGCTTTACTTCAGTAAATGTTAATCTCTCGTTTATATGAGCACCTTCTCCCCTCATGGTATTTGATCAGTTGTTGCAGAATAAGCTGGCCTTATACTTCAGTGGATTTAGACCTTTGAACCAGATAACAGAGGTGATTAGTGAAAGGAAATATTGGTGGGGGGGGGGGGGGGGGGGTAGACAAATTTTAAACCCTTCAAAACTCACCAGAAAAATCATTAATAAGTCCTGTTGTAGGTGGAAGACCCAGGAAGGAAAGTGAAGAAATTTTTCTTCTTAACACGGGAAACTTTGAGGAAAATATCCTACACGTATCACATTTCAGTACCTAGAAATTTTCCTTCTTAGCACTGGAAACTTGGAGGACATTTCCTCGACATTTCACATTTCAGTCAGTAAGTCAGAGGTAGTGAAACCATGGAAAGGTTCAGTCCTTACTCACCAGGCGCCGAGCAAGTGCCACATCAGTGCCTGTTTCTTGCCTGACATCCATATTGGAGATTCCCTGATGGCAGTAGGCGCGCAGAGCGTCTCATGCGAGATATTGAGGGAATTTGAAACGAAATATATTTAATGACTCCAAGATTCGCCCGCGGCTGCGTCAGGTTTACTGTCAATAATCAGGACATTGGCAATGAGGTCTTGTCTTGATGGAATGGTACCATGGGTTCCATGGTAGTGCCTACTGAGACCTCCTCTAGCGGGACTTGGCACGATATCAGGCTTCGAAAAGCGCATGGTAGTGATATCAGTGCCAGCAACGAGGTGAACAGTTTCGTATCATCAGTAATAAAGTACGACACATTCACTCGATACTCATCTGAAGGATTTCAACTTGGTGTGCCATACCCGAGGTCTAGTTATTTCTCGTTGTCTTGGTTTTTACGAATTCAGTTTGGTGAGAAGTATCGATATTTCATTCGCTCTTTAGGGCATCATTTTCTTGTCGTACGTGAAGAACTTCATTCTCATTTTCCCCGCCTCCCATTCTTCAATCTTGTTTTCCCTTCTCGCCTCATACTCCACCTGCCTTCCCCGTCCTTGGCACAATAAGAACTTCAAAGGCCTCATCTTGTTTTATCTCCTTTATACCCTTCCCCCACTCCTGAGGTCTACAGCCCTACCCCTCCATATCCTATAAACTCTGGGTCTATTAACTCAAGGCGACCTCTTCCATTATTACCTAATTAATCAAAAAGACCCTTTGGGCTTTGTGATTAAGTATTGGTTTAGTCAATTTAAACACACTCTCCAAAATGAATATAGGCTATAGAAGAAGGGATGGAGGTGAAGACACACACACACACACACACACACACAGACCGAGAGAGAGAGAGAGAGAGAGAGAGAGAGAGAGAGAGAGAGGAATGAGCTTCAAGAGGAAATGTTTCATTGCCTAGTAAATGGTTACTATTTTGTTTACCCTTTGATCTTACCATGAATGATAATTCCTTAAATTATAGATTACACAGAGCCATATAATATTATTTTGCAGCCGTTAGTGATTACCACCAAAGGAAAGGATGCCGTGCATTATACAGTTCTATCTTTTTGTTAGTTTATTAAATAACTTTTTTCCTTTTCGAATAAGCGAGGGCCTCTTACTTCTTCCTAACGAACACCATAATATTCTTTGGAAGCTTGAATTTGACGCCAGTGGTCCATTTGGTGGTGGACTTGTTACATATGAATAGGGTTCAGCTTCTAAATAATAATAGATAGATAGATAGATAGAGAAACAGTTAGATAGATAGATAGATAGAGAGAAATAGGTAGATAGATCGATAGACACCTAAGAATTATGAAATACTCAAATTCATAGAGCTTTACTTGCTATAATCTACAAAACGAGGGACGTTGAGTCTCAGTAACTCGATGCAATGGGAAATACGTGTTCTCGCGCTGTATCCTCTTTGAATAATTGACACCTTAATAACGGATGATCAGGCCAGCATTGTATAGCTAACTGCAACGCCATTTACTCCTTATTTATTTACGTCAGCTGTGCTGAGGGTTAGCTCTGCAATCTCAGTGCGCAATATATCTAGTTAGCTAGTTTCTGTGATATCCTGCCAAGTGATTTTGAATAAAGTACGGTCTCCTTTCCAAAACTGTAAGGGATAAGTGATGTTTATTTTTTCTTTTGTATCATCACTAATGACTATGTAACTATGTAACATTAGATGACAAGTTTAAAAGTGAGAGAGAGAGAGAGAGAGAGAGAGAGAGAGAGAGAGAGAGAGAGAGAGAATCGTGAATTTTGCATATTTAACTAATATCATACAGCTCCTTACTTAACATCTACATTTTGCTCAATCTGACATCTAATTAACATTAACATTCTCTTCAAGGAATAAAGGCAACATATCAAATTTCATATGGCTAAACATAGTCATCAAGTTCATGTCAAACAATAAACAAAATAATTGCGAGCCAATGAAGTAATATCTATACGAGGTTTTACCCTTAAACTCACTGTCGCAAATTATCCGTTTCCAGTAATGGTTATTCTTCACTGGGGGATGAAAGTATAACAATAAATATTTTTCGTTCCTCTGCAACATAAAACTCGAACGGATGTAAAACTGCAATCGCCCATAAATATAACTTTTGTCTGGAATTCCTCATAATTCCAATTTATCGGGTAATTAAATAGCTTGCGAGGGAGTATTAATTGATATCTAGGTCATATTCAATGTAATTATATTCCGAGCCCTGAATCCCATCTCTCTCTCTCTCTCTCTCTCTCTCTCTCTCTCTCTCTCATCAGGAGAAAAAACTGTATATGTATCTGTGGGGTATTAGATTTAGGGGTTGGGGCCATTACACTAAAATATACTGCAATGAATGAATGTTAAGTAAAAATGGGCTAAAAATTTTTCGGCGCAATCGAGTTTTCTGTTCAACGGTGGCCTCAGCCACGGCTCATAAAACTCTCAACCTCGGCCCATGAAACTCAGCCACAGTCCGGTGGAGGCCTATATTCTTGGTACCTATAACGCCGCCAGGAGGACGATTACGGCTAACTTTAACCTTAATTCAAATAAAAACAACTGAGGCTAGAGGGCTGCAATTTGGTACTCTTGATGACTGGGTTTTTAAAATCTGAGAGCGGACGGACAAACAGACGAAGCCAGCAGAGAACTAGAAGCATAACCTTTCCCAGTGTAACGCCACACGAGTTTAATCGCACCCTCGGAGATATTGACGGACGGGGGAATATTTTATACATTTTTCCCTAAAATTTATGCGGGCAATAAAGCGTAATGGTAATTCTCGCTCGCGCTCGTCTTCTGGGTACATTATTATTAGAATAAAGACGTCCTCGAGAAATATTAGCGTGGCCATAATGACCCAGAATATGAAGGACGAATGGCCTCATTCGCTATCTTTTATGGCCGCGTTATTATTTCGTTCATAAGAGCGTCGTCGTCATGGAATACTGGTATATTATTCAAAGGATAAAGGAAAAGCCTGAAGGGTGCATCTTCCGAATACATACACTCACGTATATATATATATATATATATATATATATATATATATATATATATATATATATATATATATATATATATATATAGCAAAGTTAAGCACTGTATCCTAAAATTTAGGAAAAAAATTGAAAGTTTTATTTAAGATTTCGGAGAGTGGGCTTCCTACAATATATATATATATATATATAATATATAATTATATATATATAAATATATATATATATATATATATATATATATGTATATATACTATATATATACATATATATATATATATATATATATATATATATATATATATATATATATATGTAAGATTTAATATTGCCGATAATGACCATAGCAGCAGCACTAATATAATGAACATGAAATAATAATAATAATAATAATAATAATAATAATAATAATAATAATAATAATAATAATAATAATATAATAATGAACACTAGGCACGATCCCAAGATTCCTGAAAAGGAATCTGGAAAAACTAGAGGCTGAAGTAGCTCCAGGACTCATACAGAAGCGTGTGATCCTAGAAACGGCGCACATAGTAAGGAAAGCGATGGACTCCTAAGGAGGCAGGATGCAACCCGGAACCCCACACTATAAATACCACCCAGTCGAATTGGAGGACTGTGATAGACAAAAATAAATAAAAAATAAAATAATAATATTAAAATAAAATTATAGAAAGAGAAATTATCCTATAAAAGTATAGAAAAACACAATAACTCAGTTTTGCAACCGTGAACTTTAAATGACATTCAAATTGAAGACCACATAAGACTAAGAGAAATTGCCTCGGGCAAAAATGAAGAAATGGTACCAGCTGTAGCTAGGAAATCAGACATCCAATATCCCGCAATACATTTTGGGAAAGCAATCACGAACTGATAGAAAACCCGTCTCGAACATGTCTTGGAATTTGAGGGACAACTTCGGGACATTGAATCAGCGCTGTTTGGAAACCCAGTCTTGTTTCCCCGTCCCCTGGAAAAGGCTTAGCAAGTTTGAGACTTCCTTCTTCTTTCCCCGAGTGTAACTTTTCCAGTAAGAAGACCTTTTGCCAAGTTTACTACTTTGGGGTCTCACTCGAACTGGGCCGCTAAGAGCCTAGCGGACGAGGGAGAGTATTGCGATAAGTTCATGTGGTGGAAGAGAGACCTTCAAGATGGACAAGGGATGAATTCCTGAATTTCTTAATCTTTCTCGTAAAAAAACAAAAAATATGCGTGCTGTGAAATACATTCAAGCTAATATACAGCAACGAAAATATATTTACAATTATTTCAATTATTTCGCTATCTTCATGGAACATACAGCAAGATTCTCTGAAGATTTTATGTGCTATGTCGAGGATGTCAACATTGACGACAACTTAAGAGTGACATCTTGCACTTCACCAAAAAGACGGACACGAACTGATTTCCACTTCTATATCTATATATATATATATATATATATATATATATATATATATATATATATATATATATATATATATATATATATTACTGTCATAGGTTCTGTACTTAGAATCCAAATCTATTAGCCCTAGCCTTCTTGGTATTAGCTATGAGAGAGAGAGAGAGAGAGAGAGAGAGAGAGAGAGAGAGAGAGAGAGATTTACTAGCTCACGCAATTAATGTAAGTTAACAACTGTTAAACAACATTATAAAATAAAATAAAAACTCCGTCAGTAAAATAATAAACAGGCTTGTCATTTTTCATATCTCCAAACATAAAAAAGATACTTTTAAAATTGACATGCTGTCATGGTAATCGCTTCATAGCGACGAATGATAAGTTAAAGGAAATGAAAATACTTTTTTTTCGAGTAGGTCTGCAACAAAGAGACATTCGCATACGTGTTGGAGACGCCTGTTCTCATGATTATTCTAGAACCGCCAGGTGGGATATGGAACTCATCAGGCGCCGACGTGTCGCCTCGTATTATGATGTAACTATTCGCCTAGATCCTTCTAAAACGTTCCTGTCGTCTCGGGAGGCTGTGACGTTCGCTGGTAGGCCCCGCCCCCAGATCGCCGTATATATTCGACTGACGAAGTAGGAGAGATCAGATCATCAGTGAGAGATCATTAGAGAGAGATAAGAGAAGAAGGAACAGACGAAGGATAAGAGAGTTTGATCGGATTCGAGTCAAGTCATCCAGTTAGAGAGAGAACGACAGAGGTATTTCTACGTTGAGCAAGCCTTCAGAGAATAAACGTCCTACAAGTTGGTTTTGAGGAGTAACCTGCCCTTCGAGCATCAAGAATAGACATTGATTTCTGCAGTACGGAGTCAAGAAGACGTCTAAAGTTCTACAGCTCTCCTTTGTGAAGCCGTCGTTTCGAGCATTGATTTTCGACAGCTGCAAAACTAGCCAGCAAATATTCCATTACCTCACTGTTTCCCCAGTTCGCGTATTGTAAGATTTTGCTTTTGTTATGTAAATAGGAGAAACCTTTCTGCATTTATCTTTTTTAGTAAGCTTGTAAATAAACCTTTGTTCTGTTTGTGTTTCTTTCTATATTCGTATCCCCAGTTTCAACTGTTGGTGTTGATTTTTTTTTTATCATAATATCGAACCTGTAGCGGACCTCCGGGGTCCGTAACACATGCACAATTATAAAAATGTCTAAATTTGACATACACAATTATAAAAATGTCTAAAATTGACATACGCACTTACAAAAATGTCTAAAATTGACAAACACACTTGTAAAAATGTTCCAGTATGACATCCTTTGATTAAAGATTCGGTCATTAAAATTTTTTTCTTTACACAAGACATATACTGCCTCGCGGGGTCATCATTAATCGTTATGTGTCTTTCATCCCTCCTAAAACTTTGCATTATCCCTTTTGGTTATCTGGGGGAGGGGAGGGGTCTACGTTTTATCGTGATCGTCGAAACTTTATCGCCTCCATAATCTAGTTGACGGATCATAATCGAGCCGATTGTGGCCACATAAACACCATTTTTGCACCCAATTCAGATTTGAGTCGAGGCTTTGTTTCAGCGGTTAACCTCAGTCTTCACATTAAAACTCCTTTATCGCGATCGTATTCCGATGGAAATGCAACGAAGTGGTAGTTCCTTAAAATTACGGATGTATGTATTGCATTTATTTTCGTTTCCTTGATAAAAAAACCGAAAATGGGGTATGAGGTGTCACACCTCTAGGTTCTGACTTTTGTTGGAGACATGCAGTGGTCTCTCTCTCTCTCTATTCTCTCTCTCTCTCTCTCTCTCTCTCTCTCTCTCTCTCTCTCTCTCTCTCTCCAGCCAGTCCCTTCCCTGTGCCTCAAGTATCTGTCGTGATAGAAAAGTTCATTATTTCTTTCTCCTTGTCATCTTACTCTGTGTCACCTTGACTTCACCCCATTTTCTTAGATTTTCTTTATCACAGAATGACTAGAATTATGCGTTAACGAATACTAGTGCACCCTTACCTCTACCTCAACAAGGCTGCAAGTCCCGACCCTAAGGATACGGTGTACCATCCTGAAACGTAGCCTTCAGTACCTTCATCCTGCATATTTATGAAATCGACAAGGAGTTTAAGTATGAAATATGTGATCCACAGACAATCATTCTTACATATAATAATAGATGACATGTTAGTTTCATTACATTCATAGTTCAATTTCCCCCTCAAGATTTTTTTTAATTTATCCATACGCAATGCTGGCAGTAGTACATCCTGTGACACAGTAAAAAAAATTCCTAGCTATTATCCCTTCAGTTATTCATCTGATGAAACTACATACATCCCCGAAAACCTTTATTTCCATTTCACCATTCTGGGAATTTATCCCGATGTTCGCGCTGATATAATCTCCCCTTTCGAATATATCAGAGTTCGAGATGGAAAAGTAATTGGATTTATTCTGATGTCAGATTTAATACCGTTCATTTGGAGAGAATGATGTGAGATATTCGCGAGACCTGATGAGAAATATTGGAACAGTATGCAAAGCAAACCTTAGGAAATACAAAGTTTATGTTATTCGAAAAGCGACTTCCAGTCGAATGCATTTCTTGTTGAAACGTGGTATTCGGTTACTCACTCTTACCCAACACTGTGGTTTGTTGAAGGAATCAGTAGAGAGTCCTACCAGCCTCAAGAAGAACATTATATCTTCTTTCTGATTCATATTTGCCAATCGTGTTTATATATATTCATATTTATAGATTATATATATATATATATATACAGAAATATATGTATATGTAAAATAATATATATATACACACACACACATATATATATACATATATATATATATATATATATATATATATATATATATATATAACTGGTAAAAATGTTCTGTTACAACAGAATTCCATCTAAGAAAAGGAGCCCATAAAAACGCCAAAATATAGAGAGAAAATACTTTAGTTCAGAGACTGCTGTCTCTCTCTTTGGCTTTTTATGTGCTCTTTTTATTATTATTATTATTTATTATTATTAATATTATATATATATATATATATATATATATATTATATTACACACACACACACACACATATATATATATATATATATATATATTATATATATATCATTAATATTATTATTATATTATTATATTATAATATATATATATATATATATATATGATTATATATAACTATATATATATTACTATATATTATATTATATTACATACATATTATATAACAGTACTACTATTATATATATATATATAATATATATATATATATATATATGTATATATATATATCAGGCGTTCAGTGACAGACGACATAAACGAAAGGAAGCTTTGACCCTTGGAACTTTGAAATAATACTATGAAATTATAGGTGCACGAGTAACATAAACATGATTTATCATTACTGAAACTCTTCTCGTTCGCAAATGAATATTCATGTTTCTGTGCTTAATTAGCATGAGTTATTGTGGCGCGATTTATGACTATCATAAAGGATATTTAGATTTGTGCCCTTGAGTTATACGTATATCTCGTGTGATCATTTCAAGCAATGTATTACTGCTATAATAATCCTTGTGCAGAATTACTGCTCAGTGGAAAAACGCTAAAATGATCACGATATTAGCCGACATAATTGAATAGGTGTTTATGTGAAATGAATAAGAAAATCATACCATGATATGTCGTTAAACTTCTTATTTGTTTCGTTACTAAAATATGTTCAACCTGAAACGGGGTAATCTGTAAGGACGCTGATTCAAAGATGTTATTTATTCATACATCCAGTAGTTTTGAATCAATATTTAATCTTCTTTAAGGATATATATATTTTTTTTATCCTTCATAAAGATTTAAGAAGAATCTTTCAGAATAAAGTCTACCAGCTGTGAAAAATAACATTCAAAGTCTTGTTAGTTTTCTGTATAAGGAAGCTATTGAGATGGCTTTGTCTGTCCGCCCTCAGACCTTAAAAATTACTGAGGCTAGAGGGCTCAAATCGGTGCGTTGATCATCCATGATCATGAGTCTGGCACCGCAACAAACAGGCCACCACGGCCGGCTGAGGGACTCATACATCTACGTCACAAAGTTTGAAAAATAACCTGACAATAAATTATGTGAAAGGTGTTAATGAAATATGCGTATACGTCAGAAATCTTATGCATCGCTTAACTTATGCCGGGCGTAATTATTTAGATCGTAATAAGTTAGTTCCCCATGTTTCCTGTATTACTGATTGTTTATGTAAAACTGGGTATCTACAGCCAAGGTACTTTTGTTCTTATGAGCCACAGAGCCCAATGGAACTTTATGAAATTTACCAGTAATTGCTACAATCAGCGCATAAAAAAATCAAGGTACGCGAAAAGTCAGAATATACTTTCTGTTCACCCAAAGAAATCCTATTTCAGAATATTTTATTTTTCTTCCAGAAGCGTCATGGGTCTAAGTAAAAGGGACCCAGACATTTAAATGAATTCTGGCTAAATAACACCGACTCATGAAACTGTTATAAAAGCAAAGGTTATGCAGCGTTACAGGTATTAAGTGATAGTAACATATATACATTTTTTTTCTTAATTCTCAAATGTCAAAAAAGTTGGCTAAAGGTTACCCATCAGTAGTAGCCTTGGAATTTTGAAAATCAAGAAATTTGTGTTGAAGCAGATTTGGTATGATCGATTTTCTGCGCTACATTTATCTTGATTAAGAGAATACAACTGTAGAAGAGTAGCAAAGTGAGAGGACTCTATAATAATGGATCTATCTTCTGTAAAATTCTGATAACCGATTCTCGTGCATCTGCTTCTCATTATTCTCGTTGCTATGTTTATTGTCCTTGCATTTACTCGTTGTGTGTATGTGTGTGTGTGTGATTTTTAATGACACTAACATACAGCATGTTAAGTCCAAACCGGAAGCACACAGTGGCGTTAAAATTAATTTTGCTACGTAGGCTTATGCTGAAACTTCAATATAGGAATATCTCTGTTCGAATGCTCTAATAATTACTCACAGTAAAGAAAGAAAAATTAACAGTTACCTGATTAATCCGCTGCAATATCATCGAATCGGCTATTGCCAAGCCAATGTTGCATAGTTCGGGAAAATATAGTTTGGTTTGATTGGTCACGTCAGAAAGACTCATTCTGTAACTAGTTTTCCCTGAAATTATGTATAAAACAATTCTTATCGTATATATTTGAGGATACGCCTGGAATCCAAATTACTTTTTGTGTAACATTCCTTTTGTGAGCGCAAATCAGTCGATCAGGTGGTAAATTAAATTGTCAATCATCGGTAACAAGTTTAGAAATTAGTACTTCAGTAGAGCAGTATTAATTACTACACGGAAATAACTGCAAAATTCGAAATGAAGCTTTAAAAATATGGACTGGGATTGGCATATAGAGTTTAGGCCAAAGGCCAAGCACTGGGACCTATGAGGTCATGCAGAGCTGGACTATATAATGATTGTTAGCAGAGGGTAGATGGCAAGATGGAAGAAAGGTAATATGAATGGAGGTACAGTGAAACACTGTAAAAGGAATGAAAGGGGGTTGCAGGTAGGGGCCGAAGGGACGCTGCAAAGAACTTTCAGTAATGCCTACAGTACACATCGTGAGGTGCAATGACGGCATTCAGGGCTTTAAAAATATGCCGTTTATTAATTTTATATATTTGACGTAATTCGCGTACATACTCCTTAACGCTTGTCTCCCATGGTATGGCTAAATTGATTAGAGATACTTTCCTGCTTTCTTTATTTACCGGATCAAATCTGCAGAACAGACTAGTCCGTCCTCGCGCCACAGTTCCAGAGTAGCTTGAGATTCAATTCTCATCCTCAAAGAAAATTGATGATGATAATAATAATAATAATAATAATAATAATAATAATAATAATAATAATA
>NC_061098.1:13503016-13505516 GCF_015104395.2 Macrobrachium nipponense
ATGTAGCACGGGTATTAATTTAGCTTTAGTTTTGAATTAGCAGCAGCAGTTTTGCTTTAAATCAACGTAATGGAAGTAAGTCTTTTTTTTTTAAGCAAATTAATTCTGTTTTGCTTTCAGTTATGAATATTTTAATCGATTTAAAGATTGTACTCGGCTAACTCGCTTTTTCATTTTTTCCTTCGTGGCAAAAAAAAAAAAACATTTATTTTTACATAGCATCACGTTTTATATACTTCGTGATCAAGTTATTCATATATATATATATATATATATATATATATATATATATATATATATCTATATTATATATATACATATATATATATATATATATATATATATATATATATATATATATATATATATATAGATATATATATATATATATATAATATATATATATATATATATATAATAGATATATATATATATATATATATATATATATCTATATATATATATATATATATATATATATATATGAATAACTTGATCACGAAGTATATAAAACGTGATGCTATGTATAAATAAATGTTTTTTTTTTTGCTACGAAGGAAATAATGAAAAAGCGAGTTAGCCGAGTACTTTCGGTCCTATTCGGACCCTTTACTGAGGCATACTGATTTTACAAAGAACACCATAGTCAAAAGAAGGCTTGATATACAAACTGACACTACCAGATTAGCCATAAGGGCGATTTTCACTCTATAGAGAGGAGGAGGAGTCATTGGCTAGCCACACCTTTGATTTACTGCGGGTATCCTTCAAGGTGTTGCTAGCCTATGACTCCTCCTCCTCTCTGTAGAGTGAAAATCGCCCTTATGGCTAATCTGGTAGTGTCAGTTTGTATATTAAGCCTTCTTTTGATTATGGTGTTCTTTGTAAAATCAGTATGCCTCAGTAAAGGGTCCGAATAGTACCGAAAGTACTCGGCTAACTCGCTTTTTCATTTTTTTCCTTCGTGGCAAAAAAACCTTTATATATATAATATTTATATATATATCTAACCACCCTTTTATTAAAAGTACACAAATTGGAAACCCTTACCTGTTGTCAATGGTGCCCTCTGTCTGCAAACATGTCATTAGGCTATTAAGATCACGTAAGTAAAAAAATATACTATTTATTACCCAAAGCAGATGAATATAGAATAGAACAAAATGATTAACAAGTCATAGTGACAAAAACCCAAATCTGCCCTTAAAGAAAACTAATAAGTTATCACTCTATCTTCCTGACTAAGAATTCACTACCAGACCCAGAATGTCAATAGGTTCATTATATTAGTCAGGTTAGAGAATCCCGGTTCTAGTACCATGGAATAGAACCCATCTGTAATAAAGATAACAATGGATAAATGATACACTTCACACATCATTCTTTTCAAAGTAATTAAGTAAAAGAATGTATTTCACACTTCTCTCTCTTTTCAAAGGTAACGGTTTTTTAAGTCTTACAAAATATGTGTCATACCTTTACGATGGGGTTTTCTCTCCCGACACCTGACGTGTACCAACTGACCTCTTTCTTCTCACCAAAAGGAATGTGACTTTCGCAAGTGCCCTGGTCTATTAGACCTGTAACGTCCGTACAAACGAATTTACATGCTTGACAACAAGACAAGCGATCTCTCGGTTAAACGCTTATGTACCCAAATTCCTTCACTCAAGAAAGCTGCCCCTACAGCTCAGCCTGTCTCCAAGCAAGACATGATATGTGATTCACTAACATTACACACTTGTAATATATATGTATATATATATTATATATATATTATATATATATAATATATAATATATATATATAATCAACTATTACATAATGGAAATATAAATGAATATAACGATATATACACCTATTCCGAACAGCATTTCACGAATAAAAAATATCTCATGGCTGAAAGTGTTGCTTCTATTTTTGCAGTGGGTATATATGCTTTTCGTGGAAAGAGACAAAAAAATAATCTCGAATCTTTTCCTGACGAGAATTTTTATTATACATTGAAATTTATCCCCCGTGATAAAACAGTGATGAAATGGCAGATGAACCTTCACTCCTGTTCTATTTATTGTTTTAAACATTAATCTCCTTGGAACGCGTATTTATGTTAACTTTTATTATTAACGGAGATGGATACTACCACTAGAAACTTACCTTATATTATTTTTGCCCATACGTTGAATGTTTTCCAGTACGTAAGTAATTATTAAAGAGATAATATGAATATTGATACTGTTAGGGGATGATTAGCATTATCTTGTGTTTTTCTATTTTTCCTCGTTGTCTCCCATTTCTATTCCGTTGATCACACTTCCTCACAAACTATTCTATCATCCTGTATCGGCTGTTTTGTATTCGTGTATTATTATCATTATTATTCTGAAGATGAAACCTAGTTGATCACACTTCCTCACAAACTGTTCTATCATCCTCTATCGGCTTTTTGTATTCGTGTATTATCATCATTAGTATCCTGAAGATGAAACCTATTCATATG
>NC_061098.1:13508016-13513016 GCF_015104395.2 Macrobrachium nipponense
AAAATTCTCTTTATCGAATCAGTGGTTTTTTTTTTTTTTTTTTTTTTTTTTCTTACCGGTAAACTTGTTTTGGGGAGATGGGGTGGATTTTATTACATTTATACCATTCAGGAAAGTTTGAAAAAATAATAAATGAAAACAAGTGATTTTCCTATTTAAGGTCAGAGAGAGAGAGAGAGAGAGAGAGAGAGAGAGAGAGAGAGATAAGAATAATCATTTAGTGTGAGAGATATATTACCCAGGTTCCAACCTGGGTAATATACCTATGTATGTATTAAAAAAAAGACAAGTGCGTCGCCTCTAAACATTTGCCAAGATAAAAAAACTCATCACATTCTGCTTCTATGGGAAAAAATATGGTAATCTGAACTGCCTCTTTAACTCCAAAAATGATTTACACACAAAGTTAGAAAGAAAAAAAAACACAAGGGCAAATAAAAATGTAACACTCACGCCGTCAATGAAAGAACCCCATATTGCCGACTTGTGTGCACGCAAAAACACACTAATACACACATACTTGCGTGTGTAATCATGACCCAATACTCGAACAGTAAGCACTTAGCAATCACACGTGTTCACAGATATCAACTGAGTGAGACACCACATGAAGGCGCATCACGGCAGACAAAAATGCTGACCCTAATTGAATTTCTCCTCTCAGTACCAAATCAACGGCTCAATAATTCTTATCACCTGTCACCTAGCATTTTGAAATCCTAACACATTTTCACAACCAATCCTCTCTTTAAGCTGCTATTAATCTCACAAAAGGCGTAACAAATGTCCCTACACCGCTAGCCACCACTCTACTACCCAGGTTCCAACCTGGGTAAACTTAAAAGGGTTTGGTAGCGATGAACCGGAGCACTGGAATAACACCTGTTTTCTCTCTCTCTCTCTCTCTCTCTAAATTACCTAAGGCAATTAAATCAGACTCGTGAACTACAAAAATACATTTATTGAAAAGCAAAGTATTAGCTAAAGAACTCAGGTTCTTAACAAAATGATTATATGAAAGATTTAACTCAGAAAACCCACTCCATCTCTCTACTACAATAACCAACATTATTTAGTCATAAAACTGGGCCTAGTCATAGTACAGTCTAGTACACCACGGAACATCAGTTAAGTTCCCATATCAATTCCCCTTTGTCTCAGAATCGGCTACAAAAAGACAGGAGAACATATCGATAAGAAAAAGACTAAAAAGCAAAAATAAAAAGGTCAAATGAAATAGAAGATCTTTGAAACAATATTCAAAATACAGTCAAGCCACTCTTTTGGACAAAGAATAAGTATGCTTACCCATTCAACACAATTTTCACACACTCCTAAAAATACTATTGCAGAAGCCATCTTGGCTCTTCGCCGACTCTGTAGCGATCTCCCACCTTGGTTACCTTACTTTGTCATTATGTAGAGAAGAAACTCGCACTCACACACGAACTCACACACATTGTTCACGCCCAAGAAACCGCCTCAAACCAGATTCATAAGGCACCTCTGCATACGCCCGTGCATAAAGACAGGACGTGGCACTGATCTGCATAGGTAGCAACTTCGACATCGTGTCACCCGAGGAAGGATATCAGCATTTCCGAAGCTGAGCTGTCTTGTCACCTAGGGCACTGTTTCCAAGGAGAAGCTAAACTGATGACCCCTACATTCTAGGAATGTCACAGCACATCACTTTACAATGGTGTCTTAAATATATTGTCTTAATTATATTCCTTGTTGCAGATATATTTTGTTTTTTGTTTACCCCTACCTGACGAGTTGCTTTCATCATGACAAGAACAAATAAAATAAACAGGTGAGAGAGAGAGAGAGAGAGAGAGAGAGAGAGAGAGAGAGAGAGAGAGAGAGAGAGAGAGAGAGAGAGAGAGAGAGAGAGAGAAGAAAATTTCATCAAATGAAACAGAACTTGCTTTTCAATGTAAGGCATTGCTGACACTATTTCAAACACATATTTAAAACGCCCAAAAATTATTTTGTGTGTTCATTCCTATGCCCAGGTTCGAATATGTTATACGAACTGTTTCTAGCTCAGGCAGCCTTTGATAATATTTACTTTTTCAAGGCTTAAAAGTTCGGGTACCAAATGGGAAGCATGTTACCGAAATATCACTTCAAGTTCATCATTTGCCATTTGTGCTACTTCTATTATAAGAAATAAATGCATGTGTATACTCACAATTATCACGTAGTCATATGTGTGTCTGTATGTATATAAAATATATATATATATATATATATATATATATAATATATATATATATATATATTATATATATTATATACATATACATATTACTGCTACTTTCAAAATGCATATATCCCCTCTTTGACTGTATACAATGTTATATATAGAGTTTTGCAACATTTTTTCAGATTCCTTAGCTTGTTAGAGTTGTGGGATGTTTAAAATGTGTGTTCAGATTTCGCGTAACATAATGTAAAAGAGTATATAACGTAGAATGTAAAGAAAGAGAAAGATTATCTTTGTCCGTTCGAAGCTAGAGTTGTTTCCCTATTATGTCAACGCCTTGCGATAAGAGACCCCGAAGTCTCTGCTTTGCTTTCCTAATCTGTCAACACGTTTGATTAGAGATCTCGAGGTCTCCGTTGTGTTTTCGGAATTCTGTCATCACGTCTGATCAGGGGTTTCTGTCTTGATCGAATCATGTCTTTGTTGAGCTGACTCGTTTCATTTGCCGAAACCACGTGCAGATTTCACGATTTTTCTGTAAAGTTACGTCACATTTAAAGCTTCTAGAAAGGATTGCATCATCTTTCGCATGCCCAAAACGTTTTGTGCCATTTCCACTGTCCAGTTTCCTAGAGCAAAATATTTCATTCAGACTTAAATCCTCAAAGTATTCAGACATCTCTCTCTCTCTCTCTCTCTCTCTCTCTCTCTCTCTCTCTCTCTCTCTCTCTCTCTCTCTCTCTCGCCATAATTGATATTAACGTAACGTAAATTGGTCACTCGTAACTTGTAGATTTCAGATTTGATATTTCTTAGAGTTATTTAGTATTATTTAGTGCTTTTTGTGGAATCTGAACAACCATTGTACAAGTGTAACAGCTCCTTTCATTTTCATTTGAGAAATAATGTGAATTGTAGTGAGTTATTGAACAAGCTGCAGCAGAAAGAAAATTGGTAAAGGTAAAGTGTGTTATATTTTTATTAGTTGCAACTAATAACTAATAGTTACAGTGGTTTGGTAAAAATTTAAACTAATATTTACAGTGGTTTAATGAACAATTTACATTTTTACACATTGCAAATTTTTGTGTTTTGTGTTTGTTTCATTTGAAGTGCATTTATCCATTTACTTATGGAAGTGTGTCTTTTATTTTATATTCTGTGTGATTAATTCTTTTTGCAATTTTGGTATTTTCCACATTTTTCTGTGTTTTCATTTGCATTCACAATTTAATTAACTTAGTTATTTCCATTACTTAATCGTTGCATATTTAATTGAATTTAACACTTGTGAATTAATTTAAATTTACTTAGAATTCTTTTCAAGTTTCATTGTTGTTTAGCACTTGTAAATTAATTTCCAAATTTTAGATATTGCCTAGCCTTTGAATTTTGTGATAAATTAATTTTGATTTAATTTTACTTAATTGATTCAAGAATTAATTACACTTTGCTTTGTTTTCAAGTAACAGTAATTTTCCCTGATATTGTGAATTTCACTTATAATTTTGAGTTTAATAATAATTTTTTTTTTTTTTAATTTTCATAAGTGTTTCATTTTACCAGTATGATTATATTTATGTTAGGTAGAAACATAGAGTGGTAATTGATCTGTTTTTCTTCAATTTACTTGTAGTGACTTAGAACCAAGGAAGTACTTAGACTTCTGAAATCAGGGAAATACTTAGACTTTTAAAGTTGTTGATGGAGTGGTGCCGTTTGATTAATTTAATTACTTACAAGATTATCTCATGCCTGTTTTGATGAACTTTGTCTGATTTTCTGCAATACTGGTAAGTTGTGAAGGGATCAATGTTGCCTTTAGTGTATTCAGACGTTTAGTACCCGTGATGAAGGTTCAGGTGCCTGGCTGTTGTGAGGTAACAATTAATGGATGGTAAGTGTAGTAACCAGATACTTGGCACTTCGTCACAATTTATATATATATATATATATATATATATATATATATATATATATATATATATATATATATATATATATATATATATATATATATGAATATGATATATACATATATATATGATATATATATATATATATATATATATATATATATATATATATATACGTATATATATATATATAGATATTATATATATATATATATATATATGAACAATATGAAAAATTTTCACATCACCGTGATTCATATATAAATTACTCGAGCTACAATGTTCCTTTAATATCTAATTCGCTCTACCTGGGAATTGATATATTTTCATATATGTAAACCGAAGGGGAATTTTTTAGTGATAATAATTTCGTCCTCTCGTGGGACGAAATCAAGACGTCACTGACGTTATGGATATGTACTACATGTATATATATAGTATATTATATATATATATATATATATATATATTGTTATTAGTTATTTTTATTGACAGGATATTACAAAAATATAAGTACAAACTTGTCCCAAAAAGAGTTACAATACAAAAAATACAGAGTAGATAGCTATCTCTTTATTTTTTCTGTAAGTACAAGGCCCATAATGACAAAAAAAAAAATACAAACATCAAGTATATACACATTACATCAGCACATAATATCATATACACGAAAAAGTAAAGAAAAAAACATATCCACCTATAAACCTTGGCTCATTATTGTTAAGTCTCAAACACAACGCTTGCAAAAAAAGAGAAAAAACCTACTTGAGAAAAAAAAACATAAAAACAGAAGACAAAGACGCATATTATTTATAAATAAGAAGAACTTCATAAACATATGCACACAAATCAGTAATATAATTACTTTCATT
>NC_061098.1:13518016-13526685 GCF_015104395.2 Macrobrachium nipponense
GGGTTCGTCTTCTGCGTAATAATCAGAATAATTGTAATTTGTGTCAATATCCGCATAAATTGGAAGAAATAAATTGGAACCAATCATCAGAAAATGCATGAGAATTGAATAGATTCTTCTTTAGCATACATGCGGAAAGATTGTTATACGTTCTCATCCTTTTCTAAGACCACTTGAAGAACAGGAAAATAAAAAAAGGACCTCCAAAAAATAGAAAAAAGGAGAAAGATGGATTTTAGCTCTGAATAGAAACTCGGTGGAGAGAGAGAGAGAGAGAGAGAGACGAGAGGAGAGAAGAAAGAGAGAGGAGAGACAAGCCACGCCAATCGAAAGAGCCCCTTAAAATCTTTTTCCATTTTGTGGGTAACCCCGTCGAATCCCCTCCTGAATATTTTCGGAACCAGTGATTGAAGCCTCGGGAATCCTGATCATAGACTGTGAAAATCTTCAGAAACGTGCGCGCATCTCAGTTGATGATGAGATGGTTCTTTCTTTTTCATTTTTTTTTTTTTTCGTACATCTGCTCTCCTACGTTTTGCGGACTTGGAAAATATTCTTCTTTTTCTTTAAAGGATGTTAAGCGAACATTTTAAAATTGAATTCATTTTTAATTATGAATATTCATACATAGCCAACATTAACATATCTTGACCTACACAAGTTCTTATATTCATTATATATGCGTTTTTGAAGCACCAGCATAACCTCATAAATAAAATAAAAAGTATACGTAATATGTAGACGTAATATCACATAATCCGTAAGTAAACGAAATATGAAATCAAGGACTATTAAAAACAGTGAACGCAGAGCTCGCAGTATAAAGCCTAAATGAAATTTAGGAATATAAAGAAACGAACGCTAGAAGCTCGCAAGAAAGCCTTAACACCACCAGGGCACCTTTGAAATAAAAGAAGAAGAGGAAAGAAAGATGGAAGAAGAGGACCCGACCGAATTGCTCTCCTTGTTCGTTCGAAAGCGCTGCCGCCGAGTGTTACACGATGCCAGCCAGCTCCTTAATCCCGGAAATTCATTTGGAGTGATATATATTTTTGCTCTCCTCGGCAGCCAGCAACCCAGGAGCAGCTAAAACTGGCAAGCAGCTCTCCTCCATTCCTCTGGCTTTACGAGCGGAGGACACACGCCCCTGGACCTATAAATCTCACACAGGGACAACGAAGAGAAAAGGGGTGTAAGAAAGGATATTATTAGATGGTCGAGGGCGGCGTCTTCCTCTGCCTTCGGGATTCGTGTTACAGAGTTTGTTTCTTTAATTCCATCTAGAGTGTCTGGCTTCTTCAAATCCCCTCCCCCCTTCTATTTACATTTGGAATTTTGGATAAATCCTCTTCGTTTCTTTTCTGCCATTTTTCGAGGTGCACTGTAGGCATTGCTTATAGTGGTCTTTGCAAGCGTCCCTTTGGCACCTTGTGCTTCATCCTCTCTCATTTCTTTTACTGTACTTCCGTTCATATTCTCTTTCTTGCATCATGCCTTCACCATCTCCTAAACAGTTATTTTATAGTGCAACCGCGAGGTTTTCCTCCTGCTACACCTTTTAAACTCTCAGTTCCCCTTTTAGTGCTGAATGACTTCATAGGTCCCAGCGCTAGTCCTTTGGACTGAATTCTATAGTCCGTTCCAATAGTAAATATAAATTCATTTATTTCTAAGATATTTTATAGATGAGATATTTTCCTTGATTTTAAAGAAAAATGACGCTTTCAAGATCTTAAACCTAAGTTTTAAAAAAACCACAGAACTCTATTTCTTGTTGAAAAAACATAGAAAAATGTCTAAGAGGAAATATGAACTAATGCATTTCTACGAACCTTTTTAGCTAAAATTAATTTTTCCCTTGATTTTAAATAAAAATGACGCTTTCAAGATCTTAAACCTAGGTAAAAGACCACAGAACTTCATTTCTTGTTTAAAAAAAACGTAGAAAAATGTCTAAGAGGAAATATGAACTAATTCATTTCTACGTACCTTTATAGCTAAAATTTATTTTTCCCTTGATTTTAAATAGAAATGACGATTTCAAGGGTCATGGGTTATACCTAGTCAAAAGACTACTGTACCCCATTTCTTGTTTTTAAAAAAACGTACAAAATGTCTTAACAGGAATTATGAACTAAATCATTTCTACGAACCTTTACAGCTAAAATAGATTTCTTCCAAGATTTTAAAAGAAAAACGACGATTAAAAGGGGCCATAGATTAAACCCAGTTAAAAGACTACTGTACCCCATTTCGTGTTTTAAAAACCGCTAGAAAAATGTCTAACAGAAAAGCGAAATTGATTTATTTATAAATAAATGTGTTATAGCTAACATAGATTTTTCTTCCTGGATGTCAAAAGAAAAAAACGACGCTTTCAAGGATCATGGACACGGCCTTAAACCTGGTTAAAAAGACTCCTGAACTCCATTTCTTGTTTAAAAACCTGGCGGGGTGAAAACTTTACTGCTCAGGGACTTTTATAGCGAGATATGAGACACAAACGAGGTCACTGCATTTTCCATTACGGCATTTTTAGGACTCTACTGTGGTGGAGAATATTTATTTATCGCCCCCCCCCCCCTTTTATTTTTTGTTTCGTCCGAGGATTATTTATTTACGCCCCCCCCCCACCCCCCTTTTATTTTTGTTTCGTCCGAGGATTATTTATTTATCGCCTTTTTTCTTCTCTCGCCCGAGAATTAAACCGAAAGTTGTCCTGTGATATGTTTGAAGTTTTTTTTTTTTTGTAATTTTTATTTAATTTTTTTTATTTTCATTGTGGTGTTAAGATAATATTTGCATGGTCATATTGCTCCCCTTTTTTATATCAAAGTACGTGTAGTAAAACGTTAACCAAGAACATATATATATATATATATATATATATATATATATATATATATATATATATATATATATATATATATATATATATATATATATTAGTATTTGACGGGAATTTTTCTTTCATGTTCGGTAGGGAGTTAAGAAATCTTTGCCTGATTATATTGCCAATGTTTTAATTAAAATACGTGTAATAACACATTAAATGATGATGTTTATGTTACGTCTGTAGCTATCCAGTTTCACGATTTTCGAGCTTGACGATTTTTTTTTTTTTTTTTATGTTCGGTATAGAGTTAAGAAAATCTTTGCCTAATTATTTGGTCCCTCCCCTTTTCTTTTCATAGCGGGTGTAATAAAACATTAGCTAATGATATTTACAGTATTTGACGGTGTTTTATCATGTTCGTGTAATTAATCATTATCTAATGCTATTTATAGTAGTTGAGGGGAACTCTCTCCTCTGTGAAGTAGTCTTCAATACCCCTCTCATTAACCCCTTCCCGTTTTTCTATCATCCAAACCTGCCACTCTTCTTCTGTCGACGGCCTTCAAGAACCCTTGAAAGGAATAGGACCTTCAGCAAGAGACTCTGAATGCGATTCCGACGGCATTCCTCGAAATCCGTTTTTACTCTGAACTCCGTTTCCCCATTAACTTATCCCTTACTCAACTCAGTACAGCTTCCTTTTTTCCTCCATGAATAATTGCTCACACTTACACGACTTGTTGCATCATCGTTCTGATGTTGATTGCTGTTCTTTCTGTATGTTTGCTTTCCTCGAGAGGGTCTCATTTTTGTCATTTATGTTTTTACATTTCTTGTGTCCCTCATCATTGATTAAATACTGTGAAAGTTTTGGTTTGGTGATAATATTTCGTGTCAGTACCTTTAACCAGTAACGACTGCTAAGAAATGACCTCTCCCCAAAGGCTTTCATTTCTGCATTTTTGTGTCTCTCTCTCTCTCTCTCTCTCTCTCTCTCTCTCTCTCTCTCTCTCTCTCTCTATATATATATATATAATATATATATATATATATAATATAATATATATATATATATATATATATATAATATACACATGATATCTTCCCATGTACTGTTTCAGTGTACCTTAGCTTTTATCTTTGTTGCCATTCATTATTATTCAATTATTTTCACTATATTATCATATATATCTCTTCCCTAGGTTACTTTCCATTTATTATTATTCTCTATTTATCTACCTTCACTGCATACTTATTGCCCTTCATTTTTACTTTATTATTTTCACTTCATTATCATTTATAGTTCTTCGCTAAATTAAGTCCATTTATTATTATTCTCTCATATTTATTTAGCTTCACTCTGCATAACCCCTTCTGGCAGTTATGCATCCGAAAGTAATTTCAAAATCGCTCACAGACACTATATTGCTCTCATCAATATTCGATCGCCCTGGGCAAGGACACCCACCAATATTGTAACCAGGGTGTCCAGGTGACATATTAGCCTCACATTTTCGTCCTTCCCCCATCATTATTATTCCTCAGTCTCCCTTTGTCTCCAAATTCTAAAAGAAGCGGCCATGCATGGATGCAAGTAAGGAATATTTTAGCGTACACATAAAACGCGCCGTTGTTCGTGGGATCCAGGGGAATGGGCTTGTATGAACAAGGAATATTCAAGAGTATACATAAAACACCAGAGTTTATTTATACATGTAAGTTTTTTTCAGTTTCTATTTGTTCTTGTCACCACGTGACGTTTTAGTGTATAAATCAAATTCGTGCGTGTATTCATACATTTAAGATTTTTTAAGGGATATGCAAGAGTTATGAATACACAATTGTGTATTCATAACTAAAAGTATTTTTCAAGTTTTATTTGCTCCATCACCACATAAAGTTTAGGTTTGTTTTAGATTGTTCGTAAAATTAGTGCGTGAATTCACACATTAAAGTTTTTCCAATCTTTATTTGTTGTGTCAGCGAGTAAAGATTTCTTTACATAAATGTACGATATTCCTGACACAGGCTGGTAACAGTCATTTCTCAACTAGAAAGTATTTAAAGTTATATATATTATATATATATATAATATTATAGTATATATATATATATATATATCGAACTACAAATGTCCTTCAATATCTAATTCGCTCTGTCTCGGAAAGAATATATTTTCACATATGTTTAACCGAGGGGGAATTTATTAAGCGTATTAGAATTGGCGATCGACAGACGCAAACCATCGACCTCTCAATCCAGGCCTGGCAGTGAAGCCCAGACCACCCCGCCACCGAGGGTGGTCTGGCGCTTTCCTGCCAGTCCTGGAATTGAGAGGTCGATGGTTCGCGTCTGTCGATCGCCAATTCTATTATCGCTTAATAAATTCCCCTCGGTTAAACATATATGAAAAATATAATTAATTCCGAGATAGAGCGAATTAGATATTAAAGGACATTTGTAGTTCGATATATGTATATGAATCACGGTAATGTGATAGAATATATATATATATATATATATATATATATATATATATATATATATATATATATATATATATATATATATATATTTTTTTTGTTTTTTACGTATGAGCCGGCCTTGAAAGAACTCCGATACGTAAACAGGAATAGTTGAAAAAAAAAACAATAAATTACTTGAACTTACCGTAAAAAGGATTTATAGTGATAATTTACCCTAGAGGAAAGGTCGCCAGAAACTCAGCTAAATACTTTACAGCTATTTATTTACAGAGGCTCGTACTGGCCTGGAGAAAAGTAAAACAAATGCAAACGGCCCCACATGGGCTAATAACATCTCTCAAGTGAATGATTGCTGGCGCAAAATGGAATTCGTAAAAAGCTGGGTTTCATAATCTTGGGTAATGCAACACTTGCGGGCGGAGAGACTTGACACGTGACTCAGGGAATCTGGAAAAGGATCCCAGATTAAACAAGATAAAAGAAAAAAGGATTTCTTGCACAATTTCGATTATTAGTTCTCTAACACTGGGGCAAAGGAACTCTAATGTTTCACTGAGGTATGCACTGACTTCATTTGTCTGGGACGATCACACAAGGGGAAGCATGCGGCCATGCGGCAGTGAGAGAGGAAAACAAAGGGATGAGTTCTTTTGTTTAGAAATTGAATTGGGAAAATGGGGAGTAATTAGGCACTAGGATGTAAGGGACTGGCAATATGCTGTTTCACAAGACGTACCTGGATGCCATGTTCAGTGGATCTTTGTAGAAATGAGGCCTGGCTTTGTCTCAGGTCTGGGTCTCTTGGGGCGCCACTAACGCCATGGATAGGCCTAAATGGAAGGCGGGTGGTCGGACATCCGTCCGAGGTCACATCTGGAGACGACTGGGGCAAATCGCAGGTGTCTTGCCTGGGTGTTGGGGGTCAGCTTAACCCCCCACGAGCAGGGCAAATCCTGAAACAGAACATACAGCCAGCAGAGGGTTCACAGGTAAAAGAGCTTAAGGATTAGGCCTAAGAAGTACCAGTCTGCCTACATCCTTCCCTTTGAGATACGTCCCTAGAGCTGACAAAAGACTATATTCTCCCTTCTCACAGGAAATTCCCTATCCCTGGCTGGCGTGTTTGGGTTTCCCGCCGAAAATCAGCTGATAATTAGAGGACTATGGCTGCCGTTTTACAAAGCAAAATAATGAATTAATTACTGGGTAGACGAGGAGTTCAATAAACGTAGCAGCTCCCCCTGTTAAGAAGGCATTCACTCCCTTTCAGGCGTGAAGGCCTTGGCTTAAATAAGTTGATCGTCTCAACTACCCAGTTCTCCTACTCTAACTGAAGTTTTTAGAGCAGCGATACAGCTAACTACAGTGGCCTACTTAACTTATAGGCGGAGCTGCTAAGTGTACTAACTTAATGTAGTAATGTAATCTAGCCTAAGTAATAACTACGGGTTGTCTGTGACGACAGTCTACTCTACCCCTAGATAAGGTTACTTGAAAATTCTACTTGCTACTAACCTAATGCCCTGGTACTAAATCAATTAGCCTAACCTACTCCATTACAGTTAATTTCGAGGACGCAATCATTCCAGAGTGTTGTACACAGCAGCATTCAGTTTCCGACGGAATGGTTAAAATACATGAGGTGAGGTAATGATGCGTGAGGATGATGAGTGATTAGTGTACCAGGATGGAAATGTAATGAGGTAATTATGACATTTACATGTGTGTTAGTATCACAATTTCTAGGGGTTAGAGGGTTAGTTTACTGGCAGAGATCAGGCTGGCTACCTTCTCTGGGTAGGTGCCAGGATCATTCTGCAAATGAATGTGACACTACCTCGGGCACAGGTGTCAAGGAGAGCATGTTGCTCTTTGGTTAGTGTGTTAATGATTTGTTACGTCCCTTCTTCTTCTTCTTCTTCTTATTCCTCCAGGGCCTGGCTATACCAGTCCTAGGAGTAGATGGAGGCACCGACTCTGGGGTAAGGCCAGAAACACCGTCAGGAGCAGAGGCAGTGGTAGCCAGAGGGATTGCAGGAGAACACCCTACTTCGGTATCTACAGCAACCGTCGTAGAGGTGGAACCTACTGCAGGGGGAGGCCCTCACTCCGGCTGCTGCGACAACCGTCATAAGGGGAAACTCCAGGCTGACTCCTGGTCGGGCAGTTCCTGGTTTTCCAGAGGAGGTATGAAGGTAAGGTCTGCCGGAGGTTCATCCTCGGGCGACAGAGGTAAGGATGAAGAAGAATGATGGGCTGGAGATTGACCATGGGCTGCGGTAAGCTCCATGCCTGTTGGAGGATCTCCTGTAGGAGGATCCTTGATAAGGTTAGGCGCCGGCGCTAGCTCGGGGCCAGGCGCAGAAGTCAAGTTCTGTGGTGACTCTACGTCCAGGCTGGACGGAGCTCTTACGGTCAGGGGCTGGACGGAGCTTGGCACTGCTCAGTGCTGCCAAGTGGCACTGGCAGAGAGTTGAGGTCGACTGGACCTGGGACGGGTACCGGAGGTGCAATACCTCTCAGCGTGCCCTTGGTAATGGGAGACAGAGGTTCCTGTCTCTTTTGGAAGGCTGAGCCTTGTAGAATATGGTCATTGTCCGCTGCTGGTAGTCGGCTAGGGCACCTAGGCCAATTCGTGGAGTGCCCTAGTACGTTGCAGGTTTTGCAACGGAACTGTGAATAGTCAATCTCCCTCCTTGGTAACGGGGGAGACTGTTGGTGGATGTACTTCCTGGAGGAAGTAGAATTTCGATGACCCCTTGCTTTGGAGAGATTGGTTGGGGTTAGGACCCCTAGGCTTCTGAACGGTGAGGGAGACTTCGTGTCTTGCCCTAGGAGGAGGTCGTAACCTCCTGGAATGTAGCTTGCAACTGCAGGGATACAAACCTTGGAGAAGTGAGGTCGGGTGACTCTCAATTGTAACGGTCGGAATGATCAGCTTGATATGGTTGATACCTTCAATGGTTATCAAGTGATGTCTGTCAATATTCGCCCCTCGTGGGGGATTCGATCTTCCGTATCAGGGAGATTTGAGCGGCAGAGTCGTAGTAGGCTCTGACGTGGCTTGGCGGATAAGGCTTTGGAGGGGTGCGACAGTTATAGGGCCCTTAGCTGGGGGTCCTAGTGAGGAAGAATTGGTGACGGCCATTGCGATGGCAGGAATATCAAAATTTGCGCACCCTCCATAGTTGGCAGATATGTGACCCTTGCGGCCACAGTCACAGCAGAACTTGTTCCAGAACCTCTTCCGTGGCCCTGGACGGTAAGGCCAAGATGGCCCCACAGGTTGCGAATCTGTGGAGTCACCAAGGCTGGCAGTGTGCTCTGGCACAGTTGAAGAGTCCTCT
>NC_061098.1:13527185-13529685 GCF_015104395.2 Macrobrachium nipponense
TATTTACTCCAGGAATAAAAGATTAAGTGAATTATCCAAACTCACGCACTGGTACGTCTTTTTGAATTAGTAACCGCGGACCCAGAAAAGTTCCTTGGTCGTTTTTTACTCAGAGGGGAGAAAAGTGAAAGTTTTGTTGGCAAATCATTAAACTTACATTACGCCCTGCTCTTGTAATACTACATCATCAGCTTAGAATTACTACTGAGCGGAAGTGTATCATTACTCGATGATAAAACTCTACTTAAAATTTAATACGTATAGTTCACGAGGCCTTATTTTCGGTGGTTCATGCACTGAGATAATTCAAGATGATTTATTGTGGCAAAATGAACATGCAGTTATACTTTTACAGTATACTTGTATGCAGTCATTATAATAATAATAATAATAATAATAATAATAATAATGAGAGGAAGGAGAATGCATACATACATAAATACATATCCAAACATTACATACATACATACATGCATCATACATACATATTTTATATTCATTTACTTTCATAAAATGGTATCCACTCTTCAAAAAAATTAGCCATTAAGGAACAGGTAACAATTTCCAGGAGTTGAAAGATGTTACAATATCGGTTCATTGTTTTTTTTTTCTTTTTTTAATGACACGTTCGTACGTTATTTGCTTACCAGATGTTTTGGTAGCTTTGTCAGTCATCATATATATATATATATATATATATATATATATATATATATATATATATATATATATATATATATATATATATATATATAAATATAATACGTATATGTGTGTGTGTGCGCGCGTCAGCTTAGATACATGAACGTGGAAATGTGTCTGCATCGATGCAAACTATCGCTAAAAGCATCGCTGCCTTTAATATTCTCGTTCACTTTCATATTGCTCTCACTTTTCCTCCCGCGATCCTCTTTGTCTTCATTACATCGCTCGCTAGCTCGCGCGGACGTGCGCGCGCGTCCCAGAGTAAGAGCCGTTCGCATCTCGTTGCCGTCTCCCCGAACGAGTCATTTGGGCGCCGTCATTAAATGACATTTTTAATCTTGACACGTGGGGGTGGGATAGGGGGGGGGAGGGACGTAACGCAAAACTGGTCTCATCATTGCGAGTGTTCATTCCACACTGAGAACTGCGAGAGGAAGAGTCAGGGTATATAAATAGTCAGAAACAGGACGGAAATGCGAATCTGCTCTCGTATAATAGTCATCTTGTTTTTCTTGCTTTCTTGTCTAGCTTAATTTACGTTTCGTGTTCATGCAACTGGCTCATTTTCTCTAACCCTTGCATCATCATGCATCATCAATGATAATTGCATCAAATCAAACGTTGCTAAAAAAAATAAGAACAGTAAATCGCGAGAGACATAATGGGACGAATGTTCTTAGCGTAATGGTTAAATACTTGTAATCATAGTAATAAAATGATATGATCCACTATCAGTAAAAAGGGATTATTCAAATAAATACTTGTAATCATAGTAATAAAATATAATGCTCCACCATCAGTAAAAAGGGATTATTTAAAAAAAAACATAATTTTCAGTTTAAATTGTGAAAGAATATGGCAAGCATATATTATATATCTATTTATATCAAGTGGGAGTTCAACTGGTTTCTTAACTCTACTGTGATACGGATCTTCGTGTAGAAAACAAATAGCAGAAATTGTGACTTCATTCAATTTTGATTGTATTTCAGGAGTAAGGCAGGGATCTATGTTAGAGTTTCACTTCACCTTTGAGGTGTAAACGGCTGAAAAGTAACAAACCATTGTCCTTATACCAGGAAGAGAGAAAGTACTGAAAAAAAAACGTATAAAATCTTAGCATCAGTGATTCACAATATATAGTTTACATTCAGCGTTTACCATGCTAAAAATGATGAGCAGATGACTCACAACTATATTATATATATACTATATATATATATATATATATATATATATATATATATATATATATATATATATATATATATATATATATATATATACCGTGATTCATATACATATATCGAGCTACAAATGTCCTTTAATATCTAATTCGCTCTACCTCAGAATTAATATTTATTTTCGGATATGTTTAACCGAGGGGGGAATTTATTAAGCGATAATAGAATTGGCGCCTGATGGGCACGAACTATCGACCTCTCATTCCAGGACTGGCAGTGAAGCCTTAGCCAACCCCGTCACCCCGCACCAAAGATACAAGTTTATGCCGCCTCCCATCTCAAATACCTGCCGCGCTCAGGTTTTTATTGTTTTGGAGACTGCATCAAGCTCATCTCATACTCAGTAGCGTGGTAGTGCTTTTGCCCCGCACGTACTCATTATATAAGTCATTTCACATTACCGTGATTCATATACATATATCGAGCTACAAATTGTCCTTTAATATCTAATTCGCTCTACCTCGAATTAATATATTTTCATATATGTTTAACCAAGGGGGAATTTATTAAGCGATAATAGAATTGGCGGCCGACGGGCACGAACCATCGAC
>NC_061098.1:13534685-13539685 GCF_015104395.2 Macrobrachium nipponense
TGTATATGTATATATATATATATATTTATACTATATATAATATATATACATACATATATATATGGTGTATGTATATCATAAAAGTATAATGTATATATATATATGAATATATATTGAATATATAAACAAATATACACTTAATTACTATATGTTTGTATGTGTATATGATATATATATATACTATATATATATATATATATATCTATATATATATATATGTGTGTGTGTGTGTGTGTGTGTGTATGTGTGTGTGGTATACCTACTTAGTTACATATACTCTTTATGTATACATTTATATATATATATATATATATATATATATACTATATATATGATATATATATATATATATATTATATATATATATATATATATATATATAAAGTGCATACAAAGTATGCAAATATAACCACTTAATTCTTACCTGTGAAGCCAGACCTTTGTTCCTTCATCTTCAATGCAAAGTGTAAATAAAGAACGAAGGAGAAGATGAATTAGCAACGAATTAAAGGAGACGGGATCTTTCCTTTGCTTTGAGTGTTTATCCCCGTTACATCATTCTCTGTCCTTAAAAATGAGCGTTTTCTAATAATCCACTCTTATTTTTATGAGTTATTCTTTGTTATTCTACTTTGTGTCTCACTCGGTTGTCGTTATTCGATAGATTTTTATGTATGCTTCTTCGTTAGATTTTTTGTACTCATATTTACTAGTTTTGTTTTTACTTCATATTATTTTTACGGATTTTTTTTTTATTTATATTTATTTCCCATCATATAGTTTGCAAGTTGATACTTTAATCGTCAACTCTATTTTTTTTAATTACATGACTTTTTTTGATAATATAAGTTATTATGATCATTGTTTTTTTTTACTTTTTCTCGAGTTATATCCGTTTCTCATCTATCTTGATTTTATATGTTTTTCTCTCCAATCTGGAGAATTTTTCTCATTCTCCGATCTCATTTTACATCCTTATTTTTCAACATTTATTGATTCTTACGAAAATTAACAACCATAAATTCTACGAGAAACGTTATGTCCTCAGGTGAACTTAATTATGAAAGTTCAATACTAAAAATATGGATGACTTCTCAGTGGCGGGCGTCTTTTTGCCTTAAAATAATCTGTGCTTTTGTACTTAACGCAAAGGCGTTGATTATTTCAGCTGCTTTGTAACTGCTTTATAGTCTCTAATAAAAAGTAAAAATTAATCGAATTCAGTCTAGCGCAATTCTTATTTCCTGTACTGTATGAACAACATTGGAAATTTCGATGAAAAAGAGTTTTGAGATGATGATTTTAAATAGAAGTAAAGTGAACATTTCCTTATATTCGTGGAACATTCCAACACGGTTAGTTCTGAGTATATATTGTAATCTATATGAATTTATTTCTTATGTTATTCTCTGATAGCGTTTATCCTCAAAAACTAAGAAAAAAATATAATATTGGCGATCGTATGCTAGTATAATTCTAAGAGTACTTGTAGTCTACGTATGGTGGTAACTATGCGCAATAACAAATAAGGTGAAATGAAAAAGTGTAGCTTTCTTTTATTACAATGGAATTCGTTTCCTTTTGAGAAAAGGAAAACAAGGTGAAAAGAATAGCCGATTGTGTCCCACTTGATAGTGTGTTATGCTAGTGTACATAAAGTAAGTGTACAAAAAGTATATTCCTGTGCATGTACGTGAAGAGGAGAAGCTGAAGTAGCAAGTTCTTGAAACCTTAGTTCTTTCATTGTCGAAAACTTCCTGAAGAATTTAAGCGCGAGAGACCAAATGAGGCTAAACAAATATGCCTTGGAGATAAGAGCCTATATTGTCGTAGGCACGAGCTTTTGTCTTCCTAACTCATTCTTCTATTTTTCTCTGCTTTGTTTGCCCGTTTCATTTTACATTCTTCTTCTGTCATACACTCGCGGAATCTCTCTGGTTTTCCTTTTTTTTTTTTATATATATATTCATTTTTATCTTCCTGGCTTTTTCGCAATTTTTCTAATTTATTTATTATATATATATATATTATAATATATATATATATATA
Organism: Macrobrachium nipponense; assembly: GCF_015104395.2. Classification (NCBI taxonomy): domain Eukaryota; kingdom Metazoa; phylum Arthropoda; class Malacostraca; order Decapoda; family Palaemonidae; genus Macrobrachium; species Macrobrachium nipponense. The sequence continues at coordinate 13,536,735 of NC_061098.1, forward strand.
TATTAATATATATATTATATATATATAATATATATAAAGCATAAGTACATCGTCTTATTCAAGTATTATTATAGAATAAAATTCCACAAAAAATATGAACTGTGTCGGAATAAAGAAATGTTTAGAATACTGTTTCATAGTCATTCTATTTGATGCGTTGTTTAGAAAAAAAGGGGGGTGGGGGCGTGATATGGATAGAAAAAAAGGCTTTCAGCTCGCTTTGTCTCTCTCTCTCTCTCTATGAAATTAATCCACTTAACGAAAAGGACAAAAAGAGGCATTCATTAATCTCGCAGCAGGGATTTCTCAACTCTATTGTTTTACAATATTAAAAGCCACTCACAGGGCTGAAAGGCAAATATGAAAAAAAGGTAAAGTCAGAGGTTATATAGCTGCGCAAAACACGAGGGAACACATAAAACTCGTGGAAAATTTCACATATTACTTGCTTACATATTTACATTTAAGAGAAAAGCGATGAGTAGTGGGTCTACTGATTCTACACAGTATAAGTCATGCGTTACGAAGTATAACTCATATTAAAGTTTATTCAACTGTATTATAAGCTATTTCTAGTCATGGTTATTGTTTCTACTTTGTTTTGTAACCAAATATTTTCTAAACTATCGCATATTAGATTAGCCTTGTTGTTTATATGAAGGAAGCTATACACACACACACACACACACACACACACACATATATATATATATATATATATATATATATATATAATATATATATATATGTGTGTGTGTGTGTGTGTGTGTGTGTATGTGTGTGTGTCTGTGTCTGTGTGCAGCTACTCCAGTGTTAAACTTTCCTTCGTGGCTTATACCTTTATTTATGCATTTATCACGTTCCAAACTTTCGTGATTCAGTTATACATATATAATGTTAATATGCACACACATACACATTTATATGTTGTGTGTTTGTGGTAAGGGATGCAGGTATAAAAATCACCACGCAAGTTAGTATACTATCAAGAATAAGATATGCTATTATATCAATCCACTTTGCTTGGAGCTAGTTCTTTCCTTAAGTGTTAGTCCGAAAGTGTATTATATATCTGTCGAATTCTGTTAGGTTTTACCAAAGCGGGAAAAATGATCCTCTCCACCGTATTGAAGTTATAATCAATTTGGGCTGAAATATGTCAAATACAGTCTAGTGGTCACTTTCACCAGAAATATATGAATTGCTTGGGGAAGATTACCTCTTAACAAAAGTGAACAATAGCCTCATCTTAAGCATTGACAATAATGTCCAATTGCCTTCTTTTAAATCAGCAATTTTTGTATTTCAAATCTTTATGAAAATGTGGTGCTCATTATCAGAATGGTAATGACGAATTGCAGAAACATTTCTTCCATCGTTACCATTTACTGTGTAAATATCACACACATTATATGACACATACCCATAAGTACAAAACGTAGAAAATTATGGTTGCAATATCTGCAAATGACAACCGTGCTAGAATCATGAACAGACAAAACAAAACCCGTTCGATCGGATAACTCATTAAAAACTGTCGACTCCTTCAAATAAGGAAGTCCCTTGATTGAATAGAACGTGCATCATCCTTGGAAGTCATTCAAGCTGAAATGTCAAAATCTCCACCTTAATGCGTTTAATGACGCCTGATCCAGAGTAATTAGAATCCTGATGCGATTAAGAACAGAGACCAACGGGAGACGAGGATTTTCCACGAACGGAGAGGACAGACAAGAGCCCCGTCATCACATTTGGACTGACAATGGAAAACCAAGACTTGGTGACTGATGACCATGTCAAATAACGAGGAAGAGAGACCGAAATAGATGTCAAAAGAGACGAATGACTCAAGGAGGCTTGATGATAACTATTCTAAAGAACACGCAAGAAATGGAGGCGAGTTAGATGTTAAAAAAACGAAGGGCGGGTACGATTACAATCATTTATCCAAATCAGGTCTTGTCCCCTTTCAGTTCCTGAGTATTATTCCGGTTTCATGGAATTGTTTTTCAAGGGCTCTCTCCTCTCTCTCTCTCTCTCTCTCTCTCTCTCTCTCTCCACACATCCCTTAGTGTCTAAACCCCTCACGCTTTGCGCAAACTCGAACAATTATAATGTATCCCAAACCAAGTTCCTTAAGGAGACTGCAAACTCCGAGGGACATTTACCCAAGAATTTTTCTGGTCTCTCTCTCTTCTTCTCTCGAAGGCTTTTGTGGGGGGGTCTAAATTCCTTCATCTTGCATCATTTAAGTTGTTCCAAGCGTGAACCTTACAGACAGAAACTTTGCGACAATGATCGCTTCAAGTTTTAATGAGAAAATCTCAACGATACTTCTTGGGGCAAACTTTTCTGTCAAGTGGGATGGGAGGGGAGAAGGAGAAAAAGAAAAAAAGAAAGAAAGGGGGAGCGGCGGCAAAAGAGGAGAAGAAAATTAATAACATTAAGAAGAAGAAATGCAAAAAGAGAGAACTTTGTACACAGAGAAGATTGAGAAAAACTGCTGCCCATCAGAACATTTATGAAAAACACTAATACTAATGAGTTACCCGTAATAGTTTTCTTTTGACGCACAAAATATAATTATAGTGAAAATAAATAATGATTTCTATCTATATTTTCTTTGGTCTGCACGAGGTTTATTCTTCGAGTTCTTCCATGAAGAAGAATTACATAGTTTTTACGAGGTCCTTCCCCAGTCTCCTGCGGGGCCAGAGAAGTTAATCGACTGCTCAGGGTAGTTGATGTCGATCTACGCATTCGAAGAAGTCAGAAACGAGGAGGATAATGGGGCGCCATTAAACTACACGTGCTGAGTTCCAGCGAGGAATCCATTCCGGTCTAAACTTCGGCAATCTCCACCGCCGCAAATGAACTGGTAACATTCTCTCTCAAATGGCCTTTGTTTGTGTCTATTGTTGTTGCCGTTGAATGAAAGCTGACGGTGCGTA
>NC_061098.1:13544685-13558619 GCF_015104395.2 Macrobrachium nipponense
GCGACTCATAGCAAAACAGTGACGTCACATAACAGTGACGTCACAACACACTGACGTCACAGCACGCCCATGTCATAGGATGGATCTGTCAGTTCATGAATGGCTTAGCTGTAGCTATTTCCGTTCCTGACGAGGATCCTGAGGGACGTGGAGGCAACGTGCGAAGAGTAGCTTGCCCATACGTCAGTGATTTATTGAGCTTGGGAGCTTAAATTAATGGCAATACAAGCAGTTCCATGTAGGGGATCTCAATGTAGTTCATGCAAGCGTGTAACTGAATATTGTAGCTGACCTACTCTCTCGGGTCATCATCTTTTGAGTTCGTATCTTGCAAAGTTGGTAGAATTTCTCTAAAATGCTTTCTTTTAATTTTCCAAATAAAATTTTAATTCATTTTCCCAGCAACGCTTTCTGCACTTAGAGACACGCAAATGTTCTTTTATTGAAACACATGGAAATATATATATATATATATATATATATATATATATATATATATATATATATGATATATATATATTTATATATATTATATATATATATATATATATATATATATATATATATATATATATATATATATATATATATCAGTAAAAGAGCAATGGTGTGTCTCTAAGTACAGAAAAGCGTTGCTAAGATTGCTAAGAAAACGAACGAGAAAATTAATTTAAAAATCTAGCTACTCTACCGCACTACAATCTCCTTAAATCCACTCGACTTTTTAAAGCAGGAACCTCCACCATGACTCGAGTCCGCACTTGAGCGGTTACTGATTCAGAGGCGCAATTATGCATTAAAATGAGTGCAACAACGCATTCAAAAAGCGCGAAGCCTGTCGAGGGAGAGGAGCTGAATTAGCGGGAAGTATTCGAGGAAGGAATGAGAGTCTTCGTGGATGATGGTTGGAGCCTGTGCTTGAAGCGAGTGTGTGGAAATGACAGTATAAAGGTAAAAGGAGATTACGAATGAAAGAAAGAGGGCGGTTTGTAAAAAGGATTACGTGATCTCATTAGGGATTGAACGCGTTTACAACTACGTGACAGGAGGAGAGCAGCTGTGCGTTCGACTCTTCGAAGATATATATATCTCTTGGGGCGGCAACTCCCGAGATAAGATGCTCATTCGAAGTAACTAAAACTGTCTTGTTCTGAAGTTACTTATCGAAGGGAAACAATTCACCGTTATTTGTTATTTATTCATAAAAAAACTTATTAAATAATTACCCGGTTCTCTAAAACACCAGTATTCAGCAATATGCAAAATAGTTGAAAGAAAAATCCAAATCATAAAAAAATAAAACATTTTGAAATATCACCTAAATTCCCCGAAACGCCAAAATTCAGTAGTATGTAAAATAGTTTAGAGAAAAATGCAAATCATAAAAAAAAACATTTTGAATATTACCTAATTCCCCGAAACGCCAAAATTCAGTAATATGCAAAATAGTTAAAAGAAAAATGCAAATCATAAAAAAAAAAACATTTTGAGTATTACCTAATTCCCCGAAACGCCAAAATTCAGTAATATGCAAAATAGTTAAAAGAAAAAAGCAAATCATAAATAAAAAAAAGCATTTTGAATATTACCTAATTCCCCGAAAAGCCAAAATTCAGTAATATGCAAAATAGTTAAAAGAAAAATGCAAATCATAAAAAAAAAAAACATTTTGAATATTACTTAATTTCCCGAAACGCCAAAATTCAGCAATATGCAAAATAATTAAAAGAAAAATGCAAATCATAAAAAAAAAACATTTTGAGTATCACCTAATTCCCCGAAACGCCAAAATTCAGTAAGAGGCAAAATAGTTAAAAGAAAAATGCAAATCATAAAAAAAAAAAACATTTTGAATATTGCCCAATTCTCCGAAACACCAAAATTCAGTAATATGCAAAATTAACAGAGATAAACGCAAATCAGATTGTGTTTATCCAATCCAGTAATTCATTTTGCAATCAAGTCTTATGGCTTCGAAAACAAAAGCATTAATGGAAACGCACTTTTATTAATTCAGAGCACGTACCCAGCTTTTTTTTCTGGAAAAGGTTAAATATTTAGTTTACGACTTCGAACGAATCCCCTCTTTGAGTAGTGTAATATGTGTGTGTGTGTGTGTGTGTGTGTGTGTGTGTGTGTATATATATATATATATATATATATATATATATATATATATATATATATATATATACATACATACATACATACATACATACATACATACAAATATTACATTACTGACAAGCATATGTGAGTAAAGATCTGGGATTAAATATACATAGATGGAGAACACACACCATAGACTGAGCCCACGCATTCGTGTCAGACAGAGCACTTATCTACATGAAAGGGATGAGATAGCATATAGGAGGTCTTTTCATTTTATGAGATAGAAGGTTTTAGTTAGAATTGTAGATACATTATTAGGTAACAATTGTGATGTACAATAGAGAAATGTACAGGTAGTCAACATATCTTATGACCTTTCCAGTTCTGTGAACCATCACAATAAGTGTTTTTTTTTTGTGTGTGTGTGCTTCTATGTGTCTCGAATAGAGAGAGAGAGAGAGAGAGAGAGAGAGAGAGAGAGAGAGAGAGAGAGAAATTACTGACTTTAGCCATTTGTTGGTTTATAATCCCGGCAACCCGTTGTAACCGAATCCGAACACAAAGCACCGCCATTTCATTTGCATAATTCCAGGCTTAAATTAAAGTACACCAATAGATCTGGAATGTCACTGAATTATTACAGCTGATTTGGCCAGATCCCGTAGCTTTGTGAAGTTGGATACAGATGACAATGATGGTGTCTTGGTTTCTGGAAGGCTGAGGAGAGAGAGAGAGAGAGAGAGAGAGAGAGAGAGAGAGAGAGAGAGAGAGAGAGAGAGACATTTGCATGATGAAGATGCTCTGTAAAGATGGTATAAGAAGGAGGACTTGAAGTTGGAGTCTATGTCTTGGTAAATGCAGACGCTGAAAGAGAGAGGGATTAGAGATGGGAATTCCAAAGAATGAAAGGAGAATTGTGTCTCCGGGATACTGGAAAGGTTATCAGATAATAATAGTAAATAATTAAATGATGATCTAGGAGAAATCTACAAGGCAGCTAAATAGATAGAGAGAGAGATTGATTAATCTGGTAGAAAATAATGTACTATTTATGTTGCACGTCATAATCATATCTTTCATATATACTTTTCTTATGACGTGAAATAGAGCAAGAAAACACGAAACAGTAGGATATTATGCTCTTTTTTTAAATTTTCGTTCTGTGTCTCTGCTATGAAGAGTTCAGCGAAGTATATTATCATTAAAATATGTATTTTTCATAAGTTATTTGACTTTATTTATCGTAATGTAGTAATGTGAATAATCATATTTTGTTTCTAGTTTTGAGACAAACGCATAATTGCAGAGTTCAGAATTCTTAGATATTTCATTATCACGTTCATTTTTGCCTATTACCCGTCTTGTGTTCAGATTTTATAAATCCCGCAAATTCCCTTATATCCCATATCTATTTTAAATCAAGGATTCCTAACTTAGTATTATTCGACGATAATCTGTCTCTAAACTATTGAAGTCTTATTTAACGGGTTTCCCTCAAATTTCATTGTCTGCATTTAATATAAGTATTTTCCAAATTTCTTTCCAAGCTAATCCAAATATCATAACCACCTCCCTTTTTGTTTCGTTTCAAATTCCGTAACTTGTTATTTGAAGTATCTCATTCCCCAGTTACCACCCCAACCCCCCCAGTTCATTATATTTATCTATAATTCTCTCCCTGATTTCACCTGACAATCGGTTACACCAACTCCTTCCCTGTCAATTTGGTCCACCGTCCAATATCTTCAGCGTCTTTTATTTCCTTCGTCCGTAAATCCCTCCTGGATTTGACCCAGCACTCGTGACACTAACTCCTTTTCAATCAGTTCTTGGTCCATCCTATATTTCCAGCATCTTTTATTTCTCCTCCAGTACACAGTTTCAGCTCACCCCCCTCTGCTCCTTCTCGACTTAGTGGGACCCTTGAACCGCTGACCGATTTCCCCAATTTCTGACGTCGAAATCAACCGCTCACGACCCCGAGCTCCTCTTCACAGTGGCTGGTCCATTATCCCCTGGCGACCTTTGCAATTTGGGCTAATTAATCATAAAGACCATAAGCCCTTGCGATTATGAAGAGCTTTATTGCTGCCTCCAGGAATTCTCTCCAGGAGGAGTTGCTCTCAGAGGAAAAGGAAAGAGGAGAAAATAATGATGATGATGATGATAGGGTACGAAAACAGAATGAAAGTGATACTATTCTGGGGTAAACGAGATAATTGAAAGCAAAACAAAAACAAACGTACAAAAAAAACGGTATATATTATGTTGCCATGATGAAAATAGATTTATTTGATGCATCTTATTATACTAACATCCTCGCTATGCTATTTTACCTTTAAAAATGTACGGTAGAAACGAGATGATTGAAAACAAAACAAAACGTAAAAAAAAAACGCTATATATTATGCTGCCATGATGAAAATAGATTTATTTGATGCATCTTATTATACTAACATCCTCGCTATGCCATTTTACCCCATTTTACCTTCTAAAATAAACCGTCACTGATTATATCCGACTTATCTGACCGCGAAATCGAACCATGATTACCGAACGAGTTTTAATAAAATCAAAAAACCTCACGTAGAAAATCCTCAACTAGTCTCCGTGACGAAGTTGAATTTTCTATCTTTAAATATAACTAATCAAGGAGCGGTGGAATGAAGACGGATTGCTCTTGGGCTCGAAATGAAATTAGACCCAGGTGAGCGATAATGGTCAGTCATTAGCTGCTGATTAGATGACTCGTGCACGTTATAGAGATTGAGAAAAAGGGAAAGAAGAAGAAGAAAAGCAGTAGGAGTTCCTTGAAGGTTATTCTTCCAGGATTTTGTTATTATTATTATTATTATTATTTATTATTATATTATTATTATTATTATTATTTCCAGTTGTAGATTTTCATGAAAATTTGTTTTTATGATTGATAGATTGACACACACACACACACACACACACATATATATAATATTATATATATAAGATATATATATATATATATATATATATATATATATATATGCGTGATATACATATATATATATATATATATATATATATATATATATATATATAAAACACATACATATGTTGCTGAGGACAATATTAAATCTGTAAATCTTCTCTCGGAAAAATTCTCTACTATTTCGCACCCAGATTCCAGCTATGACAAATAGCGCCAATAGCGTGATATTAATAGCCAGTGCTGGACCGGCGCCAGACCCGGGAAAATCAAAATATCAAGGGACTCGAGAACTTTCATATAATATATATATATATATATATATATATATATATATATATATATATATATATATATATATATTCGAATATTGTCTTCATTATTCTTTTATTCATTCATTCCAGTCTCTGTGAGAGTTTAAGGTTTACGTTCATTTTGCTTTCTTTATATTACTACAAGGATTCTAATACCCTCACGTGAGGTTCTTTCCCAGAGCCAATTACTCATTTGCAGTTTCAATACTAATTTTCTCTTGTTAATGTATTTTAGTCGTCGGTCTTCAATATCGTTTGCTAAAATTCATAAAATTCAGTCATCGTCCAAATCGGTTATTACTGAAAACCACTAAAACATAGTTCTGTATTACAATACTTCATTTCATTTCTTTTTTATGTACTCACGCGCTTATTTTAGATTTGATACTTCAAAGGCTGGACAATTCAAACGATTTTGTATCTATTCGTTACCTTTTAAAAGGATTTGTTTTCTGAAGGCTAACTGGAGCATTTAGAAATTCCACTCATTGTAGTTTTCTGTAAAAGAAAATGAATGTGACGGCTTTGTCTGTCCGTCTGCTCTTTTCTGTCTACCCTCAGATCTTAAAAAACTGCTAGGGCTAGAGGGTTGCAAATTGGCATGTTGATCACCCACCTTCCAGTCACCAAGCATACCACGTTACAACCCTCTAGCCTCAGTACTCTGTATTTTATTTACAAGTTAAATTTAGCCCTAATCGTACTTCTGGCACCACTGTAGGTACCCACAACACAGGCCACCAACGGGACCGTGGCTGAAAGATTCACACAAACATTACACGCTGTACAAAACACTGCATTTTTCACTTATTTTATTTTTCTCGCCACAGCTAATGGGAAATTCAAATGAGCCGACCCCGATCATTTCCTCTCGCATCCGAACGACTGGGCATCATTTCATTTGCAGCACTTTATAACGGAATCTGTTCCGAATGTAGATGCAGTGTTGGTTCTGGCGGGATTTATACTGTTTGCGTCAGCTGTGGAAACCGTAAAGCCGGCTTATCTATTATACTCCCCGATTGCGTCATTCGTTTCCGATTTGTCGAGTCGACACGCGCGGGATTTTCTGTTCATTTGTTTTAGGATTTCAACTCTGTTCCTTTTATGCTTCTAACTCTATCATTTTGTAGCGTGTGCTATAAATAGTTACATTTTTTTTGGAGGGGGTCAACAACATCCCGGTAACGGGAGTGGGCGAAAGATTGAGGTGAGGGGCGCAGTGTATGTATGGGTGTTCGACGGTGAGCGCCTTCTGTGTATTATATATATATATATATATATATATATATATATATATATACGATATTATATATATATATGTGTGTGTGTGTGTGTGTGTGTGTGTGTGTGTGTTTGTATATATGCATGTATACAACAGGAAAATGATAGGCAGAAATCCTTGACAATATCTTAGTAAAGAAGAAAGCGCTTGGATTTCTGCCTATCATTTTCCTGTGGTATTCGCTTATTTAATGAAGTCACATGCATCTACTGTGATTTTTTAAGCATGCATGTATACATATACGTATATATAATCTTCTCATGTATAACATTAAGCCGTTTCTGCTTCACAGAGGTATATTCGCAGAAAAATCATGGTGGTCAGTGCCACATTTATGCTTCATATGCATATAATAAGTCCATTTGAATTCCCCTTGCTTCAATTCATCTCTCTCTCTCTCTCTCTCTCTCTCTCTCGTCTCTCTCTCTCTCTCTCTCCTCTCTCTCATTCGCGTCTCTCTCTCTCTCTCGCTCTCTCTCTCTCTCTCTCTATAGTTCAACCCCATCCAAAATTCCATTGCATGAACAGCCCTTCACCGAGAGTAAAATTCCCCTTCTCTCTCTTTATCTAAAAAAAAATGATCCTTTTTCAGGAATATTTCCGTCATTCATTTTTACCACTCGGGTTCTATTGGTTTTTCCTCGGTGAAATATTCATGGGATGTTTTTTTTTTTCATCTCGAATGACTGTCATTTTACTTTGAATGTTCGATAATATATTTGCCCTTCTTTTATTTCTTTTTCTCGCACTGAATAACAGAGAGCGGTGAGCTGTCTTTTGCATTTTGTATTTTACAGTGATGCATATTACGTAGTTATTTTTACTCTAAACTATTATATTTTGTGTGTGTGTTATATAGTATATATATATATACTATATATATATATATATATATATATAGATCTATATATAATATATATGTGTGTGTGTGTGTGTGTGTGTGTGTGTGTGTGTGTGTGTGTGTATGTATTGTATATCTGTTTTTGTATATATAATATATATTACATATATATGACCTCATATTTTTTTCTGCTAATAACTATGTCTCCCATGAAAAGATATATAGCTTTCCTTTGTCGTAGCATTGTGTCAGTAATCCTTTATCCCCCTCTCATTTGCATACTTATATATATATCTATTTAACACAGCGGCCTCGACTGTGTATCTCTACACCATTTTTAATAAGAAAACAAAACCAGGTTTGGAATAAATCTAGGTTCACTTCGAATATCTGTCGTTTTCGTTATTCAAAGATTATTTTATTCCTTTCATTCGCTCTGCTGTTTTCCTAATTGGTTGATTTTCATCCATACTAGTCTATGTAAATGCAGTATTAATACAGTAACCCTGTTCACAACGCTAAATAAGCTACTATTCTGAGGGTAAGTTTAAGTTCCTCATTAACCTCTCTGATATTTATGCCTTATGATTCATTGTTATATTGCATTTTAATATAAACATTATTCCCTTTACGCCCATTTATCTCAGGCAAACTGCTGGCCTCGATGTTATACCATTTTGGTTACTCTCCCTGTTCCTTCATTCGTTCCCTCATTCTCTTCATTTCCCCTCAACCATTAAGCCATTTCAAGAGGCCCTGTGATACTCCCTTTACGCATCTCCTGAGCATGGCAGCCAAGTGCTCTCTGGCGATCAAAGATGGCGCACTGTCATCTCCCTGCTCGAGACAGACGAACACTCTCCTGCTTTAGGACTTCTCCCAGTTCTTGTTGCGTTTGTTCCTCCTTTTCCTTTAGTGATAGAGTTCTGGAGTTATGTTCTTTTTTTGTTTTATCGTAATAACAAATTTCATATACGTTTTTGTGTTTTTCATTTTATTTTTTTTTATGATTTTTGTTTTCATCGTCACATGAAATTTACTGTTTTTTTTTATCATAATAACAAATTTAATGTACTGTTTTTTGTGTTTTCTTTTTTTAGGGGATTTTTTTATGATTTTTTTTTTCATCTTCACATAAAATTCATTGTTTTCTACAAGCTATTATTAGACATTTGTTACTTCAGTCGTTTTAGACATCTTAGCAAGTTTACCATTGGATAGTGTATCATAATCCATCCGGTGACCAGATTCGTTTCAATTTTTTATTGCATATTCATGCTTTGTTCAGATGCCGATTTCTTATCGTGACTTCTCTAGTAGTTTCGTTGAGACTCGTATTGTCCTTATAGAACATATGTAAACAGCAGATGGCTTTTCCATGTTACAATTATTAATTCCGTTCCATTTATTTATATACTATAAAAGGTACGGCAATTCGTACACACAACACAGATAAAAGTTCGTAGACGTGTGTGTGGGTGCGTGTGTATTTTACTTTTAATGTTCTTTGACAGTAGTTTCAGACGCATACCAGCTTTGTTGTAAATTTTCATTCTTTATTTCCTTTGATGTTATTTATCAAGTCGCGCGCTCGCGCGTCTGTGTGTCTGTGAATCCATACACCAACACTACCACTTAAAACTTTTTTTTTTTTTTTTCTCCCAGACAGCTCCTTCTTATCCCAGCTCCCCGAAGGATTTCACGGTCGTGTTGCCTGTGGAAGTATCCACTAGGGGCCTCTCGAGTGGCCTCTTAGACAAGGAAGCCTTGGTACCTCACCCTCCCACCCCCCTCCCCCTCTCCTCCTCTTTCCTAAGTTAAACGTGAAGTTTCCCCAAGGGATAGAACACAACACAAACATAGATAGCAAGAACAACGTTGAAAGTGGATGTTTGTGATTGTGGTGAGACTGAGTTTTACTGGAACGGAATTGTACCGTTTGTTGAGCTATGGTAGGTGGATTATTATTATTATTATTATTATTATTATTATTATTATTATTATTATTATTTTATTATTATTATTAAAAAAGAAACCCACAAAATCACTTTGTAACTTGTTTACTTCTTTTTACTACACACAGAGTGTGTAGTTAAACTAAATGTAAATACTTAGAAGTAAACAACTTACAAAGTGATTTAGTGGGCTTCTTTTTTCAATCTTCAGAAGAAAACTGAAAGAAGTTTTTGTTTGGTTCATTATTATTATTATTATTATTATTATTATTATTATTATTATTATTATTATTATTATTATTATTATTCAGAATTTAACCATTTTTTTCAGCTATGCTAGATAGATTGATGACAGTTAAGTAACAGGATGTGGAAAATACACAACACTAATAATAATACAATTCATGATGATAATTTGGGAAATAGCTTAGCAGATAAAGACAGATGACACGAAATGATAAACAGGATAATATTTATCTAAATATACCAAGAGAAGATCATGTTGAGAAGAAATAAGTAGCTGAAAGAATATTTCCATGCAACTTTGAATAGACGGTTTGCATCACTATCTAAAATGTAAAGGTTCAGAGTAATTTTCTATACGAAAGAGAGAAAGACTCAAGGTGTCATCCGACCTCCAGCTTACTCGGAACACGTGCAAGATTTTCCCCCCTCATGCATAAGTTGTGAATATAAATCATAAATAGCCTTTCCTAAGATTCCTGTATCTTTAACTCAACGCGAAACACCTTTTCGGACCTTTTTAGGCTCTCCAATAGACCTTTCTTACCCCCCAACAACTACAACAACAACAACAACAACTCCCCAAGTAAGGGAAATTTCTTTCTTTCAACGAATAAAACTTTAGTAGTTGGTAGGCTTACTCCCCAAGTAAGCAATTTTTTTTTTTTTCATCGAAAATAAAACTATTTTTCTGACTTCTGCGACGATGTATTTTCCTCTAACGTGTAAGAAAAACTTTTTTTTTTTTTTTATTGAAAATCCATAAAGTTGAACGAACATCCGAGGAAGAATAAACAAATCGACTGAGGCTTATTTATGCACGACATCCACCCCCCCCCCCCCCCCTCTCGCTTGAACAAAAATAAAGAGGTTTTTTTTCTAAACCCCGCCCCCCCCTTAGCCCCCACCTACCCCGTCTCCCCTATCTCTCTCTCTCCTCCTCCCCCTCTCATCTCTCCCGCTCATCTCTGCTCGTCTCTCTCTCCATCACCTGCTTGCTCTCTCTCTCTCTCTCTCCCAAACACATCGTCAAGGGAATTTTATCTCGTTATGAATGTGAGCTCGAAGAAAAGTCACCCTGAAATATCTCGCGTGGGATTTTTACTCTTTTTTTTTTTTTCCTCGATTTTACACAGAACTTTTGTGCATCCAAGGATTTCCAAACGGATCATAGAAAGATATGAATATGCAATTTGGTTAAGAAATGGGTTCTCTTTTTGTTTTAGTTTTTGAGGTAGGGCTGTATAAATATATGAATATATATATATATATATATATATATATATTATATATATATATATATATATATATATATATATATATATATATATGTATATATATATATATATATGATATATATATATATATATATGTATATATATATATATATATATATATATATATATATATATATATATATATATATATAGTATTATATATATATAAAGGTTTTTGCCACAAAGGAAAAAATGAAAACCTATTTCGCTTTTCATCTTTTTCCTTCGTGGAAAAACAAAACCTTTATAGCATAGCATCACGTTTTATATACTACGTTATCAAGTTTATTCATATATATATATATATATATATATATATATATATATATATATAGATATATAATAAACTAATATATAATGGTGTATATATATATTTATTATATATATATATATGATATATCATATATATATATATATATTATTTTATAATATATATTATTCATATATATTATATAATCATAATTATATATATATATATATATATATATTTTTATATATATTAATATTATTATAATATATATATATATATATATACCATATATATATATATCTATATATAGTCTTATATTAATAAAATAATTATTATTTTATATATATATATATATATGTGTGTGTGTGTGTGTGTGTGTGTGTGTGTGGTGTGTATATTTATGTAATATATATGTATATATATATATATATTATATATATATATACTATAATAATATAACATGTGTGTGTGTGTGTGTGGTGTGTGTGGTGTGGTGTGTATATATTTATGTATATAATGTATATATATATATATAAATATATTATATATATAATATATACAACATTTATTTTAATTATTAAATATATATATATATACATATATATATATATATATATATATATATATATATATATATATATATTATATATATATATATATATAAGATAGAAGGTTCTCCTCAGATCAGTCATTAAACTGGTATTATCAAGTAAAAAAAAAACCATTGCGTATCACCATATTTTAATTTGAAACTACTATTTACACTCTAGGAATATACTGATATATAGGGAAGCTGATTACCTATACGCCCAATATCCGTTTCCTTGCACAGAATAAACAAATAGTAATCTAGATCTTGTCGCGGAATCATCCTTAGCCTTCTTCCATGAAAAACTGTCTTTAGTGGGACCCAATATACTCCACGCAAAAATAAAAAGATAATGAAAAGGAAAAAAAATGGGTGAAAGGAAACTTTGTATCCCATAGAGAGGCTCCATGACAGCAATTGATGGTCGCTGCCCGCGTTGATAAATTTTGTCTCCTACTTTTGAAATATCTCTTTCGAGATATAAAAGAGGTTTCGATTTTTTTTTCTTCTTGATGAAGGCTATAGTAGATCGAGGTTATGAGCCCACACACACACACATACACACACACACACACTAAACCAGTACCAATAACGATCTTCTCACATCCCCCCCCCTCCATCGCACACAAAAGGGAAATGATTGTTTATTCATAACGAGGTATAATCATGAAAATTAAAAATAGAAATAGCAAAAAAAAATTATGAATAAAATGACAACAAAGTTACAGCGCTCTATCAATATAGTCACGTCTTATATAGGTGATTTTTTTTTCTTCTGTGCCAAAACAAATATGCATATATAATTTTTACTTTCAGTGCGATAGTTGCAAAAAAAAATATATTCTTAAATTGACAAAGTTACAGGACTATGTAGTCACGTCCTATTTTGGTGACTTTTTCTTTTGGGGAAAAAACAAACAGGCCTATCCAATACATGTGATATTTTCTTTTGTAATAAAGGAAAAAAACAGGCTTTTCTACTTTCAGTGCGATAGTTGCCCACCAACCCCCAAAAAAACTATTTTAAAAAACCGCAGGACTATATTGACTTATCAATATATTCACGTCCTTTACTGGTGACATTTTCTTGTTAAAAAAAAAAAAAAAAAAAAAACAGGCCTTCCTACTTCAAAATCCGCACGGGAAGATTAGTTCTCTCCCCCCCCCCCCCCCCGCCCCCCCCCCCCCCCCCCCCCCGGGAGATAACACTCATCACCTCCCGGGGGAGTCTTCAACCTTTATAGACACTCAAGGATATAAACGGCTCGTAAACTCTGAGTGGATGCAGTGAAAGTAGACAGTTCTCATATGCCTCTCTCTCTCTCTCTCTCTCTCTGGTGCTTATCATAAGATTCCTTATACCCACTTTTATCTACAGAGACACTTGTACGTTTATTTGTTTGTTTGTTTGTTTTTGTTAATTGACTTATATCTTGAGATAGGGTTGTTCTCTCTCTAAATTGTTTTCTAGCATAAGATAATATTTATTTGAATTAACACTTTCTCTTTCAGTTATTCGAAATACCTATTTTCTCTTTCACTTTTTGTTTGAATTACCATTTCCTCTGTTTTTTTAAGTTGCCTTATATCGAAAGTTACACGTTGATCTCTCTCTTTATTGTTCTATCATATGATATTTTTGAATTATTATTTTCTCTTTCATTTTTATCTGAATTACCATTTTGTCTTTTCCTTTTTACTGTGATTTTACTTTTTATTTAAATTATACCATTTTTGTTTTCACTCTTTATTTGAATTAACCATTTTCTCTTTTACTTTCTTAAATTGCCATTTTATCTTTTACATTTTGAGTGATCGCTTTCTCTTTTCCTAAAGCTATAATGAGCATAAAAATCTTTGCAAAATAAACTACTCAATGACGCCCTTTCATCGCTTGGAGTTTATTCCAAGATTTACATCACTCGGCAGATGACTATTGTTGGTACATACATTACTAATTCAGGTACATGGCTAATCGTGGCGATGTTTTACAGAGAGCAATTTCAATATCAAAGGCAATCATAATGAACCTACCCACTTTGATGCCTGAGTCACCCTCTTATTTATTTCAGGAATAAATTACCATTTGATAAGAATAACTTC
>NC_061098.1:13559119-13626619 GCF_015104395.2 Macrobrachium nipponense
ATAAGAATAACTTCATATGAATCACGCGGCGGTACATTCTGATTTCCGGGATCTTTGAAGCGAGTTTAATCATATGGATGCATTTGTCGCACAAAAAAAGATCTGCAGGATCGTTTAAAATTGACACCAAAAATGTCACGAATGGTCATACAAACAAGAGCTGGGTCAGTTCACGCTTTACCCCTTCTGGTACGCGTTTTTATTTCTCCTGCCTTCCAGGGTTTTTTTTTTTTTTTGTAAACAATAATTGTCTCCATTTTTTCATTTTTCGGGGTAACTAACTCCTGCTTTGTCTACTGAAAACTTGAGCTGAAAATAGTAGCGACGTCATTTTTGCTTTTGTATTGGCGTTAGGGTCCCATTTTTCCGTTCTGATGTTAGTCAGACCAGTTCGACTCTTCGGCGAGGACGTGTTCATAGCTCCATTGTCAAAAGCCCCCGTTTCTTTGTTGAACTTAGCAACCTTCTTTTGTCATTACTCGACCACAGGGAGAATGGTAGTGGGATTAATGTCATATGGAGAAGATTTATTGCCAACTAAATGTTATTATTATACATCATTTTCAGCTTTCCTTTTCATGTCTTTCTCTCGAGAACACGAGAGAGACGAGTGACTTGTTTCTCATCTCTCCATTTGGTGATAAAAATCATATATGAATGATGAAGTTCACTGATTGTCGGAGGAATTAGTTTTGAACTTTGTTATGTTACATTAATTTTTTTCCATTACGAGTTTTCAAGATTAATTGATTTGCATAAATTATGTAGATGGCTGAAGGGATTTTCGAACAGAAGTTGTTGCAAAGATTCATTATTATTATTAACAATTATTTTTCTAGATAATTGTATTCAGTGTTATTGTTTTATTTTTTATGCAAGATTTTGAAACTAGCAATATTTTTTGAGAATTTCAGATCATATTTACCTTTTTATATAGTTCGCAAGTTGAATGTATATATATATATATATATATATATATATATATATAGATATAGATGATACATAAGATATATATATATACTATATGATGTATATATATGATACATATATATATATATATATATATATATATATATATATATACATACATATATATATATTTGTATATATTTATACATATCATATATATATATATATGATATGATAAATATATACAAATATATATGTATATATATATATGATATGTATAAATATATACAAATATATAGATATATATATATATTATATATATATATATATGTATGTATATACTATATATGCAGAAGCCAGGTACTATGTCGTACCTCTAAGTAAATGGGGATACAATCCACAATGAAGTAAATTCCTCTTGTAGTTTAAAATATATATTACTTGTATAGGATTAAAGCTTTCGACCATCAACTGTGGTCTTGTTCACTAAAAGTGTGATATGTCACCTCAAGGAACTGACAGAAAGAGCACAAGCATTTGAAAAAACAAACGGTTAGGAAACAAGCTAGTTCAAATTATGAATGATCAGGCGGTTGAGCCCTCGTTCTTTCCAGAATTCGTCTTGATCTTCGTGGGGGAATGTTTCCTATTGTCAAACTGCTTGTTCTATGGTGGTTGGGTGGTTAGTTGGAGAAATGACCTGAGTGGAGTAAACAGGAGAGGAAGCAGCATCGTTATTGGCACATATATTTCTAAAGTTTGAAATTTTCCCTTTCCTACATATCCTCACAAATAGCTGTATTTTCTGTAATGCCAGTATTTCCTGCAAAAGGTCTCGTTTAATGAAATTAACGCCCCTTCTACTACTCGTCTCAAAGTCGGTCGTTACATGCAAAAAACAACCTTTGTACCTTAAAATTTATAGCGTGGTTTTCTCCCATGTATGTTGCGCAATTGCACTGTATGAGAACTTCCCCTTCTGCAAGCAGCAACGTGTTCTTCCCTTCTCTTATCAATGGAACGTCCGCTTTCTCCCACGTAACATTCATTGCAATCACTACAAGGTATTACATATACTCCTACATTCTCTCTATTACCCGGGTTATTTTTAATGAGTTTCTTCTTGATTGTACTATTGTACTGAAAAACTACGTTGAAGCCGTTCTTTTTTTTTCCTTTAAGCTGCCTAGAAAATTTATTAAGTTCTCTGTTATACGGAAGAGCAAGAGATGCCTTAAAATCTGCCTTTTTCAGTTATATCATGAGGGGCGTAAAACATCGATCTAGCTTTAGATAGAGACTGTAGTATAAAAAACTTTGTTTGGGTAACAACCAAGTTTAGTAAAACTATCTACCAAGAAATTTATTTCGGCGTCAATGAACTGGGGATCACAATATTCGGTATGCTCGAAAAAACAAATTGGTTAAAACGTTGTGCTTTACTTTCGGTTCATGATATGAAAAGTAATGGATATAGGTGTTTGTGTGTGGGTCTTCCTATATCACGCTGAATTTAAAGTCACTACTCACTGTGTCTCTATGAAACTACCATATCTAGAAAGGGAAGCCTATTTTCCATTTCCTTTTCCACTGTAAATTTAATAGAGGGCAAAAAACCATTTAGCAACTCTAAAAACCTATGAAAGGCTTCCTCGCGTGTTTATAAACAATAAAAACATCATCTACATACCTAACCCAAATTTCAGGCTTGATGTCTTCTGGTAGTGTGTCAACGTAAACCTTTTCGAAAAATTCCATACATAAGTTAGCCAATATAGGGGAGAGAGGTGAGCCCATCGAGACCCCGGATTTTTGTTGATAGAACGAACCATTAAACTCAAAAATTGTAGATTCAACGCAAATGTTAATCAAATGACAAAATTTATCTATGTGCATAGGTGGCTTGAAAATATTATCTGAGGCTAATTTCTTCAAGTTGTCGAGCACGAAACTCTGATTCTTTTAAATGGAGGAACATTAAAGGTAAATCCTAGGAGGAATTCGGGGATAACTTTAAACGAATCGCTACATAATTGTCAAAGAACCAGGAATGGTGAGCCATTTACGGGATTTAGTCTCCCTTTCTCTCTCTCTCTTTTAAGATTCTGGTGTAACTATTTTATTCATTTGAGTTGAAGCTTATGTTACTTTAACGGAGAAATATGTCGCCCCCACTCTTGTTAAACCGTGGCTTTCTTGGTTGTACCGATGCATAAATTATTAGGACTTGTGTCGTTCGTGAACGTCAGATTTTACTATTTTGTTGATTGTAACACTATTGCTATTCAGCTGTTGTTATCTTCCATCCTTTTTACGGCTTTTAGTATACAATGTGACCATTCTGTTGTAAAAAAATTTAGTGTCAAAGTCAGCGTCCTATCAACTTTTTTCAATTTTGAATGAGCAGTCACTCACACGAGCTTCAATAACAACTTTGTGTGTTGCACTATCAGATACCTCATCAAATTCGGCTTACTGCGTATCCTGAAGTTCGCCTTTTGTTTAAGTACCCTCTCAATTTAAGTTTGCAAAACCTTGTTTGTAGACTGGTGTGCTGTGTTACATTTCAGCCGATGATGAATATTGATGTCATCTTTATTAGTTTTTTTTTTAACTTTTTTATTAGTATATGAGGTTGATTTCTGCCCAGTTCCCACTACCTATACTCTACTTGCATATCAACATCACACACTTATAGTGTTCCATAAACAAAATGAAAGACCAGGATGTTGCCACACATTATTTTACCAAGGTATTGGAGGGTTTGTCTACAGCCTGTATTGTTAGGAAAATGATATGGCCCCCTTTATGGTAACACGATTTGGAGTCGTTGCCTACAGTCTTTGCTGTAGTGTAAATACAGCCTTTTTTTACTCTTACATTTGGGCATCCTCCATTATACAGCTAACTCACCCCAACCCCCTTGCGCCCCTACATTCAACCCTGGTCCATGGTTCAAGAGGCCCTCCACCGGGACACTAGTGTGATATGGTCATTATCATATCCAATGAATACAAAATCACCGACGAAGTTCCAGGTTTTTTTTTTAAGGACTCGGAAATTACTGACATTCCTGTTGAAGTTTCCCTTTTTACAGTGTTCTCTTTTTTTTCAGTGCTCCTGTCTCTCTCTCTCTCTCTCTCTCTCATTCCTTTATCTTAAGTCTCTCCTGTCTAAGTAATATATCCCTGATTCTTTTAATGGCAGAAGCATTAAAGGTAAGTCCCTGGCAGAATTCGGGGATAACTTTAAAACGAATCGCTACGTAATTTTCAAAGAACCAGAAATGGTGAGCCATTTAAGGGATTTAGTCATTCTCTCTCTCTCTCTCTCTCTCAAACGCACACACACATACGAACACAAAATTAAAACACCACAAGGTCACGCTCATATTAGCAAGAAATAACTGATGCGCTGAACGATACTTTATCACTCGTTTCTCCTCATACATGAATTATTTACAATCATTACTCATTTTATCATTTTTTTATTCAATTAAAATGACATTTAAGTCTTCGTTCCTCTGTGCAACCAGCTCGGCAAACTATCTTCCAACACACTGTTGAACAATTGAAAGAAAATCGGCCGTGATTGGGCTGTCGGTAAACTACGCTTTTCCATAATGTGCTCTATTCATTTCTTGGTGAATTCTATCATTATAAATCCATATTCTGTGCAATTTTATACTGTCATTGCTCTTGCTTTTATGTCTCTCATATCATCACCAATTTGGTCTACTGTATATAAATACTCTATATAAATAGCCAGATAGTTTTGAGATATAGGCGGTTGAAACTTTGGGTATATTTCAAAACGCCTGACTATAAGTCAGTAGTATTTTCTAAAGCATGAAGCCAAATAAAAGCAAAAACCGAACAAAAAATAACGTTCAAAACAGCCATGATTTTGTATGATGATAACTTTTCCAGATAATGTATTGCCAAGGTAGGTAAATATGAAATTCTAATTTACTAGACAAAGTAATATAGACTCTCCACTTGTATTTTCATCAGAGCATTATAACTGATTATGTATTCATATTAATGATGTAATCATCTTTGAATCATGCATTCAATATACTATTACTTATATCAGGTCTGGATGATCAGTGTTTGTTGAGGGTTGAACAAATCCACCTCAATTGCAACCATTCAGCTTTTTTATATTAACTTATTAACTATTCAATGCTCACTTGATTGCAAAATTAAACAATCATCTGTTTTTTGAATCACCGGATTATATCAACGGCGATGAATGTGACGGATTTTGCGCTTAATTAGATATGTGCAATAAGCTACTACATATATGTATGTATGTATGTATATATATATATATCTATATATATATATATATATATATATATATATATATATATATACATATACACACACACACACACACACACACACACACACATACATATATATATATATATATATATATATATATATATAATATATATATATGATATATATATATATATATGTGTGTGTGTGTGTGTGTGTGTGTGTAACACACACACACACACATATGCGTATTAATGATATATTTAATACACATAATGTGATGTGCTGTGACCTTTTTGGAATGCATAGAGACAGAGCCGAAGCAACGACCTGAGAAAAGCTGATAAATGATTTCTGGGTGGCGTGATATGAAAAGTGCATAGTTGAAGCGGGTCAATGTTCACGAGTTCATGGGTCTTTTCCAAGTGCCTTTGAGAAACTGGTTGTAGCCAGTAACGTTGGGCGTTAACGAAGTGTGCATTCATATGTGCGTGTGCGCCTCTTCCATTGATAATGGTATCATTAGCCAATTCTATGGGAAGACTTGCACAGAGATCCGAGGGAGGAAGGCAGAGCCACGATGGCGGGTGCCAAAGTGTTTTTTTAAACAGTGAGTGATATTCCGGTTGGGAATGGGTAAGTGTTACCTTTACTTTAGCCAAAGGGATGGCTTGTTACACATTGTAAGAATGTTTAATCTTTAACTTTGTCTTTAAACTTACGTGTGCTAACGAGTGTGTTTCTCGTGTCTTTGAAACAGACGATTCTGGCGAAGGAACTATGTGTTCTGGCAAGGGGGGACCGAGAGTCCTAGGGGGACAGAGGGTCCCATATGGAAGAGATTGGTGTGACTAATTACTGATTAAGACTTTTACATATTGGGGTTTAAGTAAGTTAGTTTGTCTGTGAGACTTGATTTATTATCTTTCCATTGTTAAATAAATGTTGTATTTTTGTAATGTAAGTCTCTCATTTGATTACCTGTCAGAATGGAGAGAGAGGGGTTGCCGAGAGAGAGTCGAGAGAGAGAGGGAGCGGTCGCTGAGAGAGAGTAAGAGAGAGGGGGGGAGGCCGTGCTGCCGATCGCTTGGAGAGAGAGAGAGAGAGAGAGAGAGAGAGAGAGAGAGAGAGAGAGATGGTGTGTGTATCAGTTTGCCTGACGCTCGGGGTTCCACATTTACCAAATATAAAAAACGAGATTAATATGTCGTTTACAGTGGTGGCAGCGTTATTGAACCGTTGTTACGCCTTTTGTGAGATTAAATGCCATTTTCAGAGTGTCTGGTTGTGGAAATATGTTAGATTTCAATGACTAGGTGAAAGGGGTGGAGAAATATCCGTCCGGTAAGCATATTTCCCAAGTCTGGAAGAGTATAAGGATGGGGAAAATTAGGACCAATCAAAGCACGTGGTGGTGATCTATGACGTCACAACCCCGCCTTTTAGCTACACTCGGTCTCATAGCCATTACTGCCAGTCACAATGCCGGAGAAAAACTTCCCCATTTCACAGTTTACGGCTTGTATGACCTATACATTTTAGTCAGATATATCTAAACAGCTTGCAACAGTAATTCAACAACAATATATTCTTCAAATAAGATACATCGTGAAATATACTAAGCGGTATTGGCTTCTCCCTCTTGGTAATAGTGCTCAGTACCTCTTAATTCCAGCTCATAAGGTCGATATTTTCTGCATAAATAATATTTTCATCACGAGTTGCTAAATTATATACTTGAAAATACCTATTTAATGCCATTTATGAAGAGTTGCGATAACTCATGGGATGAATCAAACAATATACAAGATGGTAAAATTGATGGTATGGTAAAAATGATGGTATATGACCTGTAATTAGCACTACAGACTACAGTCAAGAGGCCAAGAACTTCGCGGCACTTTGACTCCCACCAAGATTAATTTAATCTTCGACTTTGAAAGTGACGACTTTAAAAGCATGGAGCATGGATCGTTTTTCAGGTGTTACTGCCCGTTGTTTCAGGATATAAAAATGTATTATTACAGTACTGAAATAATAACTGCCTTATGCTTAAATGAAATGTGGAGGATACAGTTTTGATGACAAATTTATGCACCTTATAGGGGGATAGCACCGTCAGTACACCTCATTCGGTTCAATGTAGGCATTACTTAAGGTTCTTTGCAGCGTCCCTTCGGCGTCTAACTGCTACTATTGTCCTTCACTTTACTGTTACCTCCTTTCATATTCTCCTTCTTCCATCTTACTGTCCACCCTCTCCTAACAATTCTTTCATAGTGCAACTACGAGAATTTCCTCCTGTAACACCTTTCAAACCTTTTACTGCCAATTTCCGTTTCAGCGCTGAATGGTCTTAGTTGCCCCAGTGCTTGGCATAATTCCAAAAATCTATATGGAAAAAAAATTATGAAATTAATTTAAGGCATACATTTTGCCATTCAGTGTGAGCTTGTATGAAAATAGTAGTATACTCATATACTACCGTTATCTCTGGCTTTAATTAATACATGTTGAATATTTGTATAAAAATTTTCTGTAGAAAGAAAGATGAAAAAGAAGTGTCATCTATATTTATTTTAAAGCATATAGCAGTTTTAATAAATTTATGCATCAATTCTGCTTTAGTTCAGCTCAGTAAAAAGTCTACTGTAACTCATTGTAATTTTTTGCACACAATGAATGACAAGTACGAAGGGTTTGCTAAAAATATTGAATAAATTAAATAATTAGTGATTTCTTTGTACACAATAAATTTCAAGCAAACATCACGTAAGGGATTGCTAAAAATATTCAATACTGAATTATGTTATCACTTTTTATTTGTCTGTACACAATGTATGAAAAGTAAGAATCAAAAGCAAAAAATATTCAAAAACAAACTTTTTATATATTTGTACACAATGAATGGCAAGTACCAATCAGGTAAGGACATCTGGAAGGTTTTATCAAAACGGAATCCACCTCAAAAAGGCAATTTTTTACTACAGTTTATTAAGTACACCTGAAAAACAGCCTTATTCTAATTAGCCATTGAGAGGATGAGTTTGTTAAGTAACTATATTTGGTTACAGTGGGCTAACTTGGATCACCAAAATAACAATACCGTAGGTTTCCTTAAGTC
The DNA here is from genome assembly GCF_015104395.2 of Macrobrachium nipponense. NCBI lineage: Eukaryota > Metazoa > Arthropoda > Malacostraca > Decapoda > Palaemonidae > Macrobrachium > Macrobrachium nipponense. The sequence continues at coordinate 13,567,439 of NC_061098.1, forward strand.
CACATTAGCTCTTGAAATAATTTAATGAATGATGCTGATACTGTGTCCCTGTAAATATTAGGGACTATATCAGTCTGATTCCTGTTCATGGCCCAGTAATGACCAGTATATTGCTTTTATACAATGCACGGTAATGTGCATTACCACGAAACTGCATATGTCCATAGACATCCTTAGTGTAAGCTCTACACACTCTATCTATTTTCCTTACAGACAGGTCAGATACCATCATTTTTACCACCTTGTATATTGTTTGATTCATCCCATGAGTTATCGTAACTCATTGTAAATGGCTTTAAACATGCATTTTCACGTCTATAATTTAGAAATTCGCGATGTAAACATTTTATTTACCAGGAGGGAGGAGCCAATAACGCATAATATCTTTCATGGTGTATCTCATTTGAACAATATATTGTTGTTAAATTAGTGTTGCATTATATTTAGATATAGCTGACTAAACTGTATATGTTATACAAGCCGTAAACGGTGAAATTGAGAAGTATTTCTTCGGCATCGTGACTGGTGGCAGTAATGGATATGGGACTGAGGAGGGAGCTAAAACGTGTGGCTTGTGAAGTCTGGATCAGCTCCACGCACTTTGATTGGTCCTAATTTTCCCTATCCCTATACTCTTCCAGACTTGGGAAATATGCGTCCGGTAACTGTGGTAAAGGGAGGGGAAGGATTTTTATCAGAGTCGTGTCGATCGATAAAAGTTGCGATGTCGGAAATTCCGTAACTATACATGGGGCATTCTTGGGGAAAAACGTGGGGGTTATGCATATGTATATTATGTTTTGTGATGGGAGAAGTTTACTTGTGATTGTCTTTTCTTTTTCTTCTTCTTCTTCCTTTTCCTACGAGAGATGTAATTGGGGTTGAGTTTTAAATAGCATTTCTTTTTGGACGGGAGATGTAATTTATCGGGGTTTTAATTTACATAAGTGGGAGTTTGTCATTAAGTCTCATTGTAATTAATTATATGAGCAGTAAAGGGGTTTTTGCTATTAAACATTGGAGATTTTTACTGATTTTGTGAGATGCTGTAATATCAGAGCTTGAGAGAATATTTTTGTATTGTTTGGGTCTGGATTTGTTACGTGATTTTTTTTCCCTTAGGCTCATTGCCTTTTTTTTCTTTTTTTTTTGCTTGCGAGAACATTTGAGTTTGAAATGTGAGTGCAGAAATCCGTGGAGTTGCTGTGAGTTCTGAATTGTGTGTGTGCTGATGTGTGAGTTTGGAGAATTGAGTTAGAGAACTTGATGTTTTTTTTCCTTTGCGAGTTGTGATAGTGACTTATGATTTGGTAGTCATATTAAATGGAGTTAATTGGGAGACGTTCAGTTAGTATTTCTGACCTTTTGAGATCATTGTCTGATAGAAGTAGTATGTCTGGGGTTAATCCTTTTTTGATTGACCGATGACTTGACTGACATACATACACACCATAAAAGTCGTTTCCTGATGCGAGCAAGACGTCCACCAGCAGTGCAGAGATTGCTGTCGTTTATCCAGGGTGATTACGAGAATTTCCATGAGTCTACAAGTTCTACAGCGCTTTTGGGTCTACAAAGCCATTAGAAGTCTTCTACAAAGAGGGAGGCCGTTCGCCTTCCTACAGCGTACTACAGAATGCTGCCAGTTGCAGACAAAGAGGGATATTCAAGAATCCAAAATGAGAGAAAAATTCTAGTGTTATTTGAGATGAAGCGTGATAAGACTTTGCTTTATAATGCCAGAGACGTGCAGTTATTATTTTTTTTTAAGCCGGCCAATGTTTTTTATGTTATATAAGCTATTTTGTTTGACCATTTGCTAGGCAGGAGCTAGCAATTTTGCGTGGCCGAGCTTCTGTGACAGGGGTTATAATTAATGATATATTTAATACGCATAATGTGATGTGCTGTGACCTTTTTGGAATGCATAGAGACAGAGCCGAAGCAACGACCCGAGAAAAGCTGATAAATGATTTCTGGGTGGCGTGACATGAAAAGTGCATAGTTGAAGCGGGTCAATGTTCACGAATTCATGGGTCTTTTCCAAGTGCCTTTGAGAAACTGGTTGTAGCCAGTAACGTGGGGCGTTAACGAAGTGTGCATTCATATGTGCGTGTGTGCCTCTTCCATTGATAATGGTATTATTAGCCAAGTCTATGAGAAGACTTGCACAGAGATCCGAAGGAGGTAGGCAGAGCCACGATGGCGAGTGCCCAAAGTTTGTGTTTTTTTTAAAACAGTGAGTGATATTCGGTTGGGGGGAAAATTTTGGGTAAGTGTTTACCTTTACTTAGCCAAAGGGATGGCTTGTTACACATTGTAAGAATGTTTATCTTTAACTTTGTCTTTAAACTTATGTGTGCTAACGAGTGTGTTTCTCGTGTCTTTGAAACAGACGATTCTGGCGAAGGAACTATGTGTTCTGGCAAGGGGGGACTGAGAGTCCTAGGGGGACAGAGAGTCCCATATGGAAGAGATTGGTGTGACTAATTACTGATTAAGACTTTTACAGATTGGGGTTTAACTAAGTTAGTTTGTCTGTGAGACTTGATTTATTATCTTTCCATTGTTAAATAAATGTTGTATTTTTGTAATGTAAGTCTATCATTGATACCTGTCAGAATGGAGAGAAGAGGGAGTAGTCGAGAGAGAGAGAGAGGAGCAGTCGCTGAAGAGGAGAGAGAGAGAGAGGGGGGGGGGGAGGGAGGCCGTGCCGTCGATCGCTTGAGAGAGAGAGAGAGAGAGAGAGAGAGAGAGAGAGAGAGAGAGAGAGATGGTGTGTGTATCAGTTTGCCTGACGCTCGGGGTTCCATGTTTACTAAATATAAAAAACGAGATTAATATCTCGTTTACATATATATATATATATATATATATATAATATATATATATATATATATATAATAGTATATATATATTATATATATATATATATCACACATATCCACAGGTGAAAAAATAAGAGACAGGGTGTAGGTCCTGACCGGTTTCGGCTTTATTTTCAAGCCATGACAAAGGACTGATACATAGTATTAGAATCACGAGTATATACTACAAAGACAGTACTGACGAAACATACACACAACAGTTGAGACTGCAGATCCACCCACAGTAAGGTGGCAAGGTAGGATGGGGCTTTCAAAAAATCATTAGCTAAAATTTACAATAAATCTAGGGATACTACCGCTTAGGGTACAAGTCCACACCTGACAGGTGTCCAGGGAGGCGGGGTTGAAGATCTCATTACCACTACTGCCCCCTTTACTCGTGTTACAAATATAATAATCCTATTTTTCATATATCTCTACAGCCAACTTAAAATTTAAACAGTTTTACAAATTTCTTTTGATATTAAAGGATCAAGTTTATACATTCCTTGACTGATGTTCATATTATTGTTGTAACTTTCTTTTATAAAACTAGATTCAATGATATTCCTTTCCAATGCTTATTAGAACACACCAGCTTTTTTTTGCCCCTTCCCAGTTAATACCATGATTGTTCTCACTAACATGTACAAATATACCACTATTTCCCTGTGCATATCTCACACATTGTTTATGTTGTTCTATTCTTTTTTCCAGTGCTTTCCCCGTTGACCAATGTAAAAGTTGTCACAAGACTTACACGGGATTTTATATACACATCCTTTAGCATTGTTCGTGGGGAGTTCTTAATAAGTACCTGTTCATTGTTTTATTGTTTTTAAAACTACATTAACACCAAAATTCTTAGGGGGATTCGAGAGTGGGATATCATCTTTCATATTACTATTATAGGTAAAGTACAAGACAAATTTTTGCTGTTTGTAAGGTTCTTTTTTATTTTGATACAATGGTCTTTTTTGCCGCTTTTAATGCATTGTTTAGTACATTATCTGGATATTTCAGTTTCTTGCCTGTCAGGTGTGGACTTGTACCCTAAGCGGTAGTATCCCTAGAGAATTTATTGTAAATTTAGCCTAATGATTTTTGAAAGCCACTCCTACCTTGACACCTGCGTGTGGGTGGATCTGCAGTCTCAAACTGTTTGTGTGTATGTTCGTCAGTACTGTCTTTGTAGTATATATACTCGTGAATTCTAATACTATGTATCAGTCCTTTGTCAATGGCTTGAAAATAAAGCCGAAACGTCAGGACCTACACCCTGCTCTTATTTTTCACTGTGGATATGTGCGATAAATGAATCACGTGCTAAAGTGATTATAATCATATATATATATATATATATATAATATATATATATATTATATATATATATATGTGTGTGTGTGTGTGTGTGTGTGTGTGTGTGTGTGTGTGTGTGTGTGTATATAAATGTCCCCAGCCCAGGGCCTTTTTCCTGTGTTAATATTTGAGTTTCGTGCAATGCAAGATGGTTTACATGAAAGAATATCTGAAATATTTCAATGAAATATTAAGATTTCTATTTTGACCGTTCTTTAGATTTATAATATATATATATATATATATATAATATATATATATATATATACGTATATATATATACATATATATTTATATATATATATATATATATATATATATATATATAATATATATATATATATAAACATATTTTGCCTACAGTTATAACCCAGTGAGTATTTTACCTCTTAGCTTCAATTTTCATTTCTATTTGATCAGCTGCAGAGGTTTATACAATGTGTGAAGTATCAAGTTATATGATTTTATTTTACTAATGGGATTTCTATACTAATACTTAATGGTGAAATTTTGTTAAGAGTTAAAATTATTTGCCCAATTTTACACAGGAATCTAACTACACATCACCGAAGACTGCGACATAATGAAATATTGATTTTTCCTGTTGTGATAAAATAGCCATTTTCTTGTATTGGTCATTGTCGGTAATTTTGAAAAAGTAAAATTTCGCCTATTGCAGCACAACGCAGGTTTAGAGGTTCCTATTGGTCTTAAACTATTATTTGATTGAAGAATTTACTATGTTTTCTTGATTTTATCCCTATACATGGCGAATCCAGATTTTTCAGATCGAATACCACAATTTCTGTGCGGAAACTGATAGAAATCACTTCTTTTTTACTTAAAAATTTTAAATTAGCATTTTCTCTTCTGTAATCCTATCTACACGAGAAGCAAAGAACTCCAGCGTCCTTGAATCTTGGCTTTTGGCTGCCCTTGGTTCATTTCATTGTTGTGTTTTTTCATCTGACAACACTATTTTTGCCGTGACATGATTTGAAACTCCACAAAGGTAAATTGCGTTAGAAGGTTTTCTATTTGTGTGATATCCAAGTTGCGTTATAACGTGTGAAGCTTGAAATTCACGTTGGAGGTTGTTAGGCTCTCGTGTTGAAAGCAATGACACAAATAAGGAAATGTTAAACTAGTAATAGAGACTAAATACCCAAGTAAAACCTCCAGTCGCCATGTATCGATAACTTAGATTTACCACAGTAGGCTCTTACTTTGCTGTCACTAGTGTACCAATTTAACATTAGGCACTCAGAATCGAGACCGAGAGTAGGAAAGAGTGCCTAGTCTGTGGTTATGTTGCCTGGAATAACGGATATGTTTGATAAACTGGTAATGGGTTCGTGTTCTTCTCAATTTATACTGCCAGTGCCGTGTGCTAAGTGTTATGTAAGACCCTTTTAATGCAGTAGTAATGTTAAAATGTTAAATTTCACATTTTTTGTTGGAAATATTTGGTTAACACATTCACCCCTTCCTACCCAGTCTAACCGTACTGGGAGGGCGCAGGAGATGATACTAGGTTTTTGTATTTGGGGAAAACAAAGTTCAGTGAAATACAGAGTGCATCCAAGCCTGACTTCCTACTCTAACCTAGGCACTAGCTATATTGTACAGGATTGTTGAGGGTCAGATATTTGGGTGTGCCAAACCTAGGATCCTTCACCTAACCTGGCCTAGGTGCCTGTAGTACATTGAAACAGGCACTTTGTCCTGTTAGGGTAAAAAACCGCATGGTACAGGGGTGGACCATGTACGATCAATGTGTACAACCCCAAGAAAAGTACATTATAACGCATCCTGACTCCGATGTCAGGACGCGTTATAATGTACTTTTTTTGGGGTTGTACACATTGATCGTACATGGTCTACCCCTGTACCTTGCGGTTTTTTACCCATATTGCTTCCCATTTTGTTGGTGTCCTTTAGGGAATGGATGGTAATTCTATACAATAGCTCTGCCACTAATAATTTTGATTTTCTTTTTCTGATGAATTACTTAGTGCTTTATCTAAAGCTGACCTTTTTTTTGAGGAGGAACAGTATTTTTACCCTATTCGTTAACTGGGGATTTTGAGTGGGGAATGAATTAAAGAATCTGTTTCAACACACGAATAATGGCAAATGTAGAATAAGCAATAAACAAGGCCACCAGCTAACCTAACCAAGTAGCCGTCCTTACCTATCGGGGGGGGGCGTCGCCCCCACCTTACAGTCCTATTAAGTATAAGACAGCCTAAAACCCTTTCTGTACATACTTAGGTTGGAGGGTAAAGGTGAGCTGCCATCTTTAAGAATGCATGGAGCCTATGCTCCAATACTTTAAAATGCAATTTAAAATAGGCAAGAGCCAGTATCCAACAAACTGATCCTTTCGACGACCATATTTAGGCAACAGATTCTTCAAATCCTGCCACCGCCTCTCAATAGTATTAGTATGAGCTCCAGTGTGCTGGGCCACAAAGTTCGAGTGGTTGACTCTTAAATGAAGAAATCCTCCTCATTTAGGCAACTGTATTCCTCCCAACAGTTGGAAATGATTGTAGTGCTGGGCTCTATATAATCACTTTCACTTTTAATAACACCGTGGGTAGATCTAGGGTACTTATCCGCGACGGCCTAGACTATGGCAGTTGCTGTTTTTCTATGCAGTTTTACCTACTGAACAAGAATTTTAAGTAATATTTATTCGGACGACTGTAATTAACCCCCCAGGGGCCAGTACTAAACACTTCTAAATACATTGGACGCCCCAATCCCTAGTGGATGTCGTATCCGCGGTTACGTTCATTGCAGTCCATGTGGAGTGCTTCTGTAGAAATACCACACCGTGATCTTAGCAGTACAGTGGTACCTAGAGATATGAAATTAATCCGTTCCGAGGCGGCTTTCGTATTATGAGCTTTTCGTATCTTGAACCGCATTTTACATGTAAAATGGCTAATCCGTTCCAAGCCCTACAAAAACACCCCAGTAAATTTTATAATTAAGCTAAATTAACCAATACACAATGAAATACTACGTACAACAATTTGGACCATTCAATACCTAACTTAATACGTACGTACTAGTACTAATATGTACTTACCTGTAAATAAAGTGTATTAGTGTACATGGTATATGAGAAATACTGTACGTACATAGGTACGTGTGTAGTAAAATGTGGAACCTTACGTTTCGAGTGAGGCTATCTCCGAAAGTGGCGACAGAGGACAAACGGCAGAAAACTTCTTATAGTATGTACACTTAACTTTACGAAACACATTAAAAAATGTCAGGAAACATAAACTAAACTTTACGAAACACATTAACAAAACTGTAAAACACAACTTTACAAAAAACTTAAAATTAAACTTTTTTTTTTTTTTTTTTTTTTTTTTTTTTTACTTTTTTATACTTTACATTTTTTTTTTTTTTTTTACGAAATTTAAATTTCTTCACCACTTTCAACTTTGTTTTTTCGTGGTATTAATTGGATCTTCCTTTTTGCTTACTCCTACTAAAGGCATCTTTAAAAAATAACTATCCAAGGAAGATTGCTTCTGCCTACTTTTCACTATGTTCCTGAAAACGACTCGGTTTCGGAGTGTGTGTTTTCTACAAATGATTGCACATTATGAAAAGCAGCTAGAGCATCCTTAATTTCTGCCGTTGTCATAGGGTCATAATCCTCCTCCTCGCCACTGCTAGAGAACTCTTCTTGAACAATGTTATGTTGCATGGCCTCCAACTCCTTCAGGTCATCCGTCGTAAGCTCCTGTTGGTGCGCCTCGAGAAGGGAATTGATGTCGTCCTCGTCGACGACCAGCCCCATGGACTTGCCGAGTGCAACAATCTTGTCAAGATCTGGTTGCGAAACAGTTTCAGGATCGTCAACTGTTCCTGAATCTGCAGCACCAGCTTCACCCATGTCGAATCCCTCGAAGTTAGGGCGGCTACGGCATCAGGCCAGAGTTTCCTCCACGAAGAATTCAAGGTTCGCCTCGAAACCTCCCGCCAAGCTTGATCAATGAGTCGGATGCATATCACAGCATCGAAATGCTCCTTCCAAAATTCATGCAAGGTGAGGTTTGTGGTATCGGTGATGTCGAAACATCTCTTGAAAAGATGTTTTGTATACAGCTTCTTGAAGTTCGATATCACTTGCTGGCCCATGGGCTGGAGGAGAGGGGTGGTGTTAGGTAGAAGATAAAGAACCGTGATAAACTAATACTTCGCTAGGATATCTTCCTCGAGGCCAGGAGGGTGAGCAGGGGCATTGTCTAACAGCAGACATTTCAGAGGGAGGCGCTTCTCTTCCAAGAATTTCTTCACTGTCGATCCGAAACATTCTCTTGATCACTAATCATCTGGTAAGTAAAAGTTTTGTCTCCATATTACAATATGACAATGTCTTCATAATAGTTCTGTCAAACTGCATCGATCGATTGTTCTAATTTGCCTATGTTAATGGTTTTATATTTAAAGTTTTATTTCAGGATTAATAAATGTAAAAGTATTAATGTTTATTTGATGCTTTTCAGAAAAGTTACAGAACTTCAACTGATGTTGCTATAGAACTTCAACTGATGTTTCTGTCAAGTACAAAGGAATCCTTCAGAGGTGAGTTGTCATATATTTTGTAAATCCCTACAGGATTGCACAAAATGATAGATGCACATTTGAAGTTTTAGCTTTCTTTCATGGCATAGAAGTCTTTTTTAAAAGCTTAGGCAAGGTGGGCTTTATCATCATGCATGTGTTATATAAGCTGAATGTGTACTGAAAGTATGTCAGATAATGAACAGACAAAAGGTGTTGCATGTGATAATTTCGAGAATTCAAAATACCTTTAAACAGTTTAACATGGCAGTTGTTGTTAGCTAGTCAGACTTGTATTGGCTAACATATCTTGCTTAGTTAACCAAGTTAAACAATTCAATGGGGCAATGAACATTTGCCAAAGGGTATTATGCACAAATCACATTAAATTAGGTTTTAAGAGTTAAATATATAGGTGGGTTGGAAACTAATTTTAGATGGTTCACAGTTTGCAAATAGAATGTTTAGATTGTTGAAAATACATATTGAGCAGGTAAGAGAAATGAAAATGATTTAACATTTTATTTAGAAATTGTTGGCTGTAAGCCATTTGCGGTGAACATGCATTTAGGTAGGCATAACAGCAGTGGCTATTATGAGTCATAGGTGACATCTGAGTAATGGTAACCAAAGAACTATTTTGCATCGGAGTTTATCATTAAATCAACAGTAGTGAAACAATCTTGATTAAAAATGAATGATCATTCAGCAAGTAAATGCTGTGTTGTACCAGAATGCTGGCTGTAGAGTAGCCTGGGAAGCCGGCAATGCTTCCAGTTACTAACAGAGGACAACTGGAGCTATTGCCCGGCAGCCAAAATTCTGTCACTAAATACATGTGGTAAATGTTAGAGGCAATGAATTTGCAATGAGTAGGCATGATAGTCAACAGATGGTAAAAAAGTCCACAACAATTAACCAGATAAAATTACAAAGTTTGTTGATAGAGGTTGCAGCAATTTAAAGGTAAAGAAAGTGCACTTAAAATTATTCATAATGGGGAGTACACAAAGCTTTAATGTGCTATGGGAGGTGATCACTGTACTCCAACAAGAAGTGGTACTTGTGATGTACACGGAAGTTTTTGGAGGAATGTATGTAATGGAATGATAAGATGATGAGATCACAAGAATTTGAAGAAAAATTCTAGCAAATATTGACAAATGTTACCATGAAAATATTTTGTTACAGCATCATAGAAGTGTGTTGATACTTACCATCTCTTGGCATCAGATGTTTGGAATATTCAACACGTAAGTCAGTAGACATGTATAATTCTCAGTCTCTAAGGACCTGATATTGGAATCACAACTAAAAAAGTAATTGGGACTTATGCGGTTAACACATGGCTAAATAAATAAAATCTGAGATCACAGTCCGTGTAATTGACAGCTCGGTATTACAACAGTTTTGGTTTTTTGTAATAGTTGTCCATTTTCATTTAAGGATAATCCACTTGCGGGAATGTCCAAAATATTGAGTGACATGTTTGATTGTATACTACTGATTACTCATAGAATTTTTGCAACTATTTTGCTAATGTTTTGTGGTATAGTCAAAATTGGAGGAGTTGCTATTAATATAGTAGTAGTAAATGGTATACCTGGCTATACAAAACAAGAGCCTACTGAAACTTCTCAAAAGTTTAATTGGTGCACGTTTTTTTCATGATCGATAATAATGGTGAAAACACCAATACAAGTGGATGTCTTGGGCTGCTGTTGTAAATGTGTATGAAAATAGATTTTTTTAATGTATAGAATTTAAAATAACAATTGCTGCCCTTGTGCATGTGCTGAATATGTTAAGCAGAAATCATTGTATGGGAATTTGTTCATATCATTACAGGGACTGCTAGTTTGAGTTCACAAAGAAATAGTTTAGTTCATGGTTGTTATAATTAATAATTGATTTCAATGAACACTGAGTCACAGTAGCAGATTTTTGTAGAGCATAGTGATTAGGGTAATCATTTCAGTATATATGGTGAGTGCTCTCAGAAATCCTTTAAACAGAAGTAGTTTTAGCATCCTCTTCACAGAAATAACATAATATCCACCTCACTTGAGAAAAACCTGTACTGTGTTTTCTTTATTTGGGCATTATGCAGAAGTATAACACGAGATTTGTGTAATCTAAGGTTAGTTTAGTAAGATTGAGTTTAGCTGCAACCCAATTCTATTTTGATTTACAGTTCCCTAGGTTTGGTGTGGTGAGAGGCTAAGTTCAGTCCCCAGTCAGGTAAGACCTGGCACCCCAGGGCTAGGTTAGGGCTGTATTTATGGGTTAAGTCACAATCCTAGTATAATTTAGGTTGGGGTATGTAGGGGTAAAGCCCTTCCAATCTTGGAAGGATAGGGTCCCAGACTAGGTTATACATCTGTCACTCATGTTCAGATTTCACTGACCTAAAAATTAGTTTCACACTGGCATTCACCATAATTGTAGGGTATAAGGGAGTCCCATTATCTTTACCCCAGCCTGATCATGACAAGAACATGAAAGGAGTTAATTGAGACCAAATCCCTGACATGACCCTGGTGCCCAAGCTACTAGTGTACTACTTCCTTTGAGATTTTCTCAATTATCACCAACCTTGCCATGCTGAAAAAGCTAAACTGCTAATTTGGTACCTATGTAAATGTCAGAAAACCTCATAGCTGTAAAATGTTATTGTTATAATACAATTAAGTTTGTTCATACTTACCTGGCAGATATATATATAGCTGTATTCTCCGAAGTCCGACAATTTCAAAATTCGCGGCACACGCAGTGGGCGGCCAGGTGGTAGTACCCATTCCCGCCGCTGGGAGGCGGATATCAGGAACTATTCCCATTTTCTATTCATATTTTATCAGTGCCACTGTCTCCTGAGGGGAGGTGGGTGGGCACTTTAATTATATATATCTGCCAGGTAAGTATGAACAAACTTAATTGTATTATAACTAACATTTTGTTCATGAAACTTACCTGACAGATATATATATAGCTGAATCCCACCTTCGGATGGTGGGAAGAGACAGAATAGGATTTTTGTTTTTGGGAAACTAAATTAAGTAGATGATATACATCTTGGTTCCTCACCTGTTAGCATAGCCGACTTTGTGATTACTGTCACCAAAGTCTGCTTCTGCGTTACTAGAGTTGCCAGCGAGGTAGAGACCTGTAATGCTGGTGCGCTCTAGATGATCTGTCAACGGGGGCGTGACCACAATGTGACTAGACCATATGACCATACTTCTGAGGGCAACGAAGCTAAAACCACCACCTGACCTAACCTATCAAAGTTAGTTCCATAACTTCTAGGCTAAAGAAAAGGAACGCCGCCTCAAGCGACCAACCCTTCAAAGTTAAAAGCACACCTATCCCTTTTCTATAGGATAGGATTTCGTGTTGCTTGCTGCCCCCAATAATATATCTACGGAAATGTATGGTCCTAGTGACTTACAGATCTCAAATGTCGTCTTCACATCCCGTCGGGAGTGTGGAAGCGAACACAGAGTTGCTTCGCTAAAGCGTGGCACTCAGGATGTTACTGAGTGTCATGCTCTGTTGAAATGCTTCCGAGGCCGCGCCCTCACCTCTTGAGCATTCATATTAAGAAAAAAATCTCAAATCTTTATGCAAACATAATGAATGAGACTTCTTAAAAAGACTCCTTGACTATAATGCCAGGGTGTTCTTGGACATGAACCAGTCTGGTCTTTTACGGAACACCGCAGATTGTCCGTTGACCTCGACTTTCTATAGTTTTATTAAGATAAAACTTGAGAGACCCGACAGGGCACAGGACTCTCTAATGCCTTTGCCCAATAATTTGTGCCATACCCTTGGTCTCCAAGCCTTCGGGTCAAGGGTTAGACAGGTTTTCGTTCTTATCAAGAACGGAAGGCTTAGAGGACAGACCGCATTATGTCCTTTAAAGCTAAAACACTGATGAGGCTAAAAGCTCGCTAACCCTCTTTGCCGTGCTAGAGCGGTTTAGAATGTTAGCCTTTCTGGTCACGTGTATTAAGTTCGCAGAAAGGATAGGTTCGAAATGCTTTTGGCATCAGAAACTCAGACTACGTCTAAGTTCCTGCCCGGAACCTGCGAGCAGAGAATTTCAAGATCTCCCCAGAACCTCAAAGATCGTGAAGCTTTGTTGTTTGACAGAACCGAATCTCTGAGCCTAGAGGCCGTCAACAACATATTTGCATATTCTACAATAGTTAGGACTTCTATCTAATCTCGTACTTCATACGGAAAGATAGAACCATAAAGAAATTCACAGAGGTCGAGTTGGAGGAACAGTCATTTCCCTTCACTATCCAGAAACGGCCCGCTCCGATTGAACACTGAAAATAGGCAGCACTGCTTTGCCTTGGCCAAGAGACTGCCATTAATCTTGAAGATCTAAATCGCTTCTCGATAGTCCTGAACGCCTTCAGACTCAGAGAGGAGAGATATTAGATACTTCACTAAGTGACGATGTTAGATTACACGATTCTCTCGGGAAGGGTCTTTGGACAATTCTCTGAATTACCTGACCTCTGTGAATCCAACCTCTTAGAGGCCAACATGTGGCGACTAAAGCTAATCCTCTAGGATCATGAATAAGGGAACAACTTAAGAGGAAGCTCCTTCGTCTTCAATATTACGAAAAACTTAACGAAAGGACGCCCTCAGTCTCTCCTCACTTTCGAAATACTTCTAAGTGAGGATTACTCAGACGTCAGTAGTTGTTGCCTTCGATCGAGAAGACCCGCACGGACGTGCACTAGTTTAACGAACCTCTTGAGGATCGTTACGTTCCGTGCCCAAGCCATAACCAATTCTCTCTTCTTGAGCTATGAAAGAGCTGAGAAATTATCCGAGATGATTTGGGCCACTCGATCCAAACTCACCCTTCGAGGAACTGGAGAGCCGACCAATTGGCTTCCATTCTTTCAGACAATGTGCCAGAACATCTGTTCCTCTGTTCGGATGTCTGCACCCTCTCGCTATCACCCGAGGTGATCCTCAAGCCGTTGAGAGAAAAATTAGAATTATTACAAGATCTTGATGTTATTCCAATTTCTTCGTGAGGAAAAATTGTAGAGGTCTGAATTGCTGTTTTATTCAGGGAAAACAAACTTCTCCAGCGAGGAAATGGTCCCCAGCAAACTCATCCATTCCCTCACTCAGCCTGCTTCCTTCCCTAAATAAGGCTGCGCTTTGCATAAGCAGGAGAGCATTATTATAGTGCTATGCCGCGGTAGATTCGTACAGAATTCTGTTACCGTGCGGTAAACCCGCACCGAACAAGTAAGTATAAGAGGATCTTGTTGAAATTTTCTAAGTAAACGGAAGGCATGTTCATTCATGATTACTAGGAAATTTCCTCAACCCGAGGCTCAAAATCCATGATTGTAGGGCAGAGAGACGGTTTATCAGCCATTTCCCGCAAGGGGAGAGAGACGGCAACCAAACGCGCATGACACCGAGCTAGCCGGTACTGCGTAGATCACAGTAACAGCAGCCTTGTTCATCGTCTTCGCACTATCTGCCTGAGTTGCCAGCTACTCCTTTTACGAAGGGATAGGTATGAAATTATCGAGCAAAAGGAAACTCTCAAGCAGGCATATTTAAACGAAACAAAATTCGCTTAAATACAGAATCTGAGTTGGTGTTGGTCGTAACAATACCTGAATAGTTATTCTTACTCCGAAAACTCTTGGAAGGTTGTTGAAGGGAGTGTCAAATAAATACATTAGAACAACAGTTTCATTCGGCTTCTATCCGCAGAGGTAAATACTATATGCGTATATGACTTGACCCATGCGTTAGCAAAATGACGCAAAGATAAACTACGTAAGTATTGTAGTAATTTGAACATCGAATTCTCTACTACATCTTTCCTCGACGAGGAAGAGAGAAAGAAAGGAAAACGACTGTCCACGTTCTAATGAATGAGACTTTTTAAAAGAACTCCTTGACTCTTTGCCAAGAAAAAGGGAGTAATATTCGAATAGAGATCATCAAGAGAGAAACCGAGGATCGAAAAGGACCGTTCAATGTTCTTATGATATTGGACAATAAGACTTCCTGGAATCTAGTCTACAAGTCTTTTTTCTTACTCCCCGATGAGCCTCTGAAAATGAATGAGAGCTCTTCCGAAATTTGTTAATGAGTTTATCCGCTTAAACGATAAAAACGTTAAAATCTATGTCAATGAGAACTACCCCATTTATGAGGGGTCCCCCACTTAAATGACAAAACGTTTAGTATCTTGACAATGGGGAAAACGTCCTTACTAGACAAAACTATTAGCACTTTGCTAATAGGGAAAACCCTTTAACATGACCGAAAGTCACCCAGAATATGAGTATATAATCTTCCGATTCTCAGAGAAATCGATGAAGAGGAAATAGAGGGATCGAAGAAAAATTCGGGTATGTATCTCCGCTAACTCCGAATCCTTTTTAAAAATTTCTGTAAGGAATGTCCTGTGGAGAGTCCTGAAAAAACCTCCTCTTGCGAGCGTTTATAAAGCGTCAAGGCGTCCTAAGAAACTTCCTGAACAGCAAATAAAACGCCTTCTACAAGTCTTTTCTCTCGCAAAGCGTCCTGCCGAGCTTCCACCGAAGCGTCCTGGCGAATGTGCACAAAAGCGTCCTCATAAGCGTCCTGGAAAGCGTCCTCAAAAAACGTCCTGCGTAGCTAAGAGCGTGTCTGAGCAGAGAACACCAAGTCTTCTGAACGACGTTTCAGAGAGGAACTCGTTGAGCGCCCTGATGCATGCAAGTCCCGCCAAGAGGCGTCCTGGCGAGCGACCTTGCCAACATCTCAATGTTATGACGAACCGCGTTTTGCGTATGACGTTGAATATTTTCAAGGGACGCCTCATGCGAGTCTCCATGGAGAGCCGCACGCTGCTCCTGAAGTGTGTGAACACTAAAGGAAGACGTATGGCTTTTCGTCTTCAAGACGGGCCTTAAAGACCTTCATACCTTCTTACAAAGACAGTGGCCGCCTGTGCAACAACTTGCGTCTTAGTAATGCAAAAGAACATCTCCAGAACGCACTCAGCAAAGGAACGCCGAGCGTCCGAAAGACACCTCGCAAGGTGCTTGCCGAGCGTCCTGGAGAATGTCTCTACTTATAGGACGTCGAGCACCTCCAAAAGCTACCTCACGTCTAAATTGCCCTTCTTATGCCGAACCAGAGACATAAGTTGTTTGACTGTGCAAAGCAGCTTGCCGGACGTCAAACTTATCAGCTTGCTTTTCGAAGTAAAAGCGAACGTTACATAACGTATACGGAGCGCATGAGGAGAGGAGACGAATCTGAGTTGCTCCTCCAAAAGGTGGAATCTAGAATGTCCTTGATTACCAAATTCTTTTGGAATGCTAGCGAGGTTTGAAACAGCTCTAACTTCATGAGCGTTCACGAAACGGAGGCTCAAATCACTCTTCTGGCAAGATGAATGAGCTATTAATAATGTATTACAGATGGGATAAATGAGCGTTCACTCGCAGGAGGCTCAAATCACTCTTCTGGCAAGATGAATGAGCCTCTTAATAATGTATACATGAGTATAAATGAGCGTTCACTCGCAGGAGGCTCAAATCACTCTCTGGCAACGATGAATGAGCCTCCCTATATGTCCCTTAGGAAAAGAGCCAGTGCATTCTTCGAAAGGGTAAATGTGGTCTCTTTACTCCTCATCCTCTCGTGACAGAGAGAAAGGACGTGAAGCGTCCTCTTCTCTAAAGCTTCTTTAGGGGGGCGGCGAGTCCTTCCGAGAGCCCCAACCCCTGTGTGGGGAGGATGCCTCGGAGGACGAGAACAACCCTTGAAGATTCGTGCACGTGCTCGATCTTCGGCAGCCTGGGAAGCGACAACAGGACCTGCCGAAAGGAAGCCAGATCAGCATGAAAAAAAACCCGTACCCTCCTTCGGCTTTTGACATGCCCTCTCCCTGGTTTTTCTGGAGTCGACAGAGGTCTAGGCCTAGAGGCGTTATGGGGCCGATCTGACGTTCCCTCCTAACGAGAGAGAGGACGTGAAGCGTCCATCTTCTCTAAAGCTTCTTAGAGGGCGCGAGTCCTTCCGAGAGCTCCAACCCTTGCGCGGGGAGGACGCCTCGGAGGACGAGAAGCAATCCTTCAAGATTCGTGCACGTGCACGATCTTTAGCAGCCTGGAAGCGTAAACAGGTTCTGCCGAAGGGACGCCAGATCGGTGGGGAGCCCCCGTAACCCTCTTGCGGCTTCGACATGCCCTCTCCCTGAGTCCTGGGAGTCCGACAGAGGTCCAGGCCTAGAGGACATTATGGGACCGATCTGACGCCCCCTCCACAAAAAAAAAAAACACAGGGGCACTACACTTCACAACACTGATTGGAGAGCGAGCACTTTTAGTCTAGATTACTTGATGTAATCCTCTAGCAGACACTTCTTCTAGGCCCGTAAGCCATACCACAGGGTTAGGCCAAAATAAAATCTACAGGAGGTTAGAAGGTTCATTATTTCTAACTTCTGTTTACTGTGGAGGAAACTCCTGATTCTAACACGCTCTAAAATGCGTACATGAATCTCCTCTTCCGTAATCAGTCACACATTACACTAATTACATTGAACTTATGCAAAGAAAACATGTAAACGCCATAGATACTAAGCGAGTGTCTACCGAAGTTTCCGGTAGCTTCACCTTTCCCCATTGCAGACAACAAAGTCTGAAACTAGGCTAACTAGCTTCAGACATCAAATGCAATGAAAAATTTACGATAGCGTATGCCTAGCCACAAATCCAAGTCAATAATCGTAAGAATAATTAGGATACTTAAGCGGCTAATGAAGTTTCAAAATCCTAGGCGGAGGTCTGTAAACAGTTGTTTACCGACCGGCGACAGAAAAAATATGAATAGAAAATGGGAATAGTTCCTGATATCCGCCTCCCAGCGGCGGGAATGGGTACTACCACCTGGCCGCCCACTGCGTGTGCCGCGAATTTTGAAATTCTGTCTGACTTCGGAGAATACAGCTATATATATATCTGTCAGGTAAGTTTCATGAACAAAACGTGTTTTCAACTTTGGAATATGTCGATAGTTCAAAGTAAAATTCACCAAGGAACCATACCATTGGTCAAGGCACAACAATTTTGAAGACTTCATATTGGTTACTGATAACAGGTAAAATGACGAAATCATAATTTCTGCTTCCTATGGGTTTGACAACGAATGACTTGAATATATCAAAACACCCATTATATACTTATACTTTACACTCAGAAGAATGTTAAATTGACTAAAACCCTTGATAAAAATTTAGGTCAAAAGTAATGTATCATAGTTTTGACCATGGCCAAGAAATTTTTGTACAAGAAGAGCCTAGTTGCATTTAAGTTTTCCGGTAAAATAGTAGAAAACTAATGTAATTAGCATGGTTGCTGCCTTGATCAGTAAGATTGATTAAATTTGAGCATAGTATTCTTATCAATCTCCTACTTGAAAAAGGTGTGAGCATGAAGAATGTAATCTGTAGGTAGATTGGTTGCACATACTATCATGAAATACCTATTATGTAGATTGATTGGCCAGGGTTATATTTTATGATATACTGGAACTACTGAAAAATGGTATAAAGTCTGTTATGTGTATTAGAGGACGTTAAAAAGTGTTCTTCTCTGAACAGTTAACCTTATGGAATTCTGTATTTTTGTTGATATAACTTCTTGTGGGAGCATCTTTAATATGAACAGTGTTTATTGACTGCTCTGGCCATGATTCTTCAAACAGATACTGTGTTCTATTGCAAGTGGTCCCATTGCATAACGTCTTAAGCCCAATAAGTGGGACATGTCATCCTAAATAGGTCACATTATGGAAAGTTTGGAAATTATTAGTTTTTTTTATCCCATCCCAGAGACGTTGATTTCCACAATGGGGTTTGCATTAAAGTTGGTGTTTGGAAGGATATACTAGGTTAACCAATCATTGTTGACAGAAATGAATGTAATGTTCATAAATATAACGTCAACAATTATCCTTGAACTAGACTTAACTAATTTGTACGCAGTTAAAGTTATAATAGGTGTTACGTTACTACCAACAATCAGATAACATATGAATAAGGTTTATGAAATACGTATTGCTGTTTGACATTTTACATCCACATTCTATTTTTTTAGTGCATTAGTTTCAGAGGTACTAGTAGAGTCCAGGGGTCTTGTGTTATGTCATGGAAAATTAATATTTTATTTAACCTAATATGCTACAGGCTCTTATTTTTTACCATTGACTAAAGACAAATGCTTTCCTAATAGTTTTGTAAAGACTGTTTACATTTTGTGTCCACTAGGCAGTGTTAGTTTAATATAAAGTCTTAGTTTTTGTATTGCCTTCACTGATGAAAAAACTTTGTACTCAGGAAATCACACCAGACCTTGTAGTCATGAAATAAAACCATTTGTCTCGTAATTAGATGATCTGGTATTGTTTAGTAAATAGAAGTTGAGGGTTAAGAGAAATGATAAGGCATCCTCTATAATGAATGACCTCAGTATCCTTACTGTTGCGAGTTAGCTAATAGCAGTCCGTGGTTTTGTAACATTTGAGCTTGCAAGTAATACTTATCTTTTAGGGACATTTTCCATATATTTTGCTTAAAATTACTTTAATTCATTTTAATGTTTCTGTATTCTGGTTGGACACCATGAGGATGTCTGCTGGCTGTTTTTGTGAAAGGCCTACCACATTTAAACCCCCCTATTAGCTGTTAATGAAACAATCTGCTGATAGTTTAGTTCATCAACTTTTCAAGAATGTTATTCCAGCAATAGAGCACTGTCTACCTCCCAGCAATAGAGCACTGTCTACCTCTGAACCCCTTGAAATGTAGCTTAATACTGCAACATGACTCAGCAATTCTCTTTAGCAGCAATCATCTGGTAAGGAAAATATTTGCCACTATACTCAGCGTGACAGTTTTTTCATGTTTCATATAGTTTTGTTATAGTACTGTTTTGCTAGATTGTTCTAATTCGCTTATCATTAATGATTTTGTATTTTAAATTTTTATTTTAGGAGTTTTAGATGTAAAAATGATCTTATTAATGTTAATATAGTAATTGTATTTCAGAAATTTGTCATACATTTCTACAAACAGCATATGGGAATTCAATAGAGCGGAACATATCGCTCATCTTTCAGATTTTCCTTCCAATCCTTCAGAGGTGAGTTTGTTTAGATTTTGTTAATCCCTATAGACTGCATAAATTGGTTGATGCACACTTGAAATTATAGGTTTTATTCACTGCATAGAGGTTCTTTTAAAAGCTTAAAAAATGCTGGCCTTTATTATCGTTCACGTGGTGTGGAAGCTGAATGTGTACTGAAAGTATGTCAAGTAATGAACTGACAGAAGGTGTTGTCTGTGATGATACTAACTTATTAATGCCCACCATTCAAAATTCCTTTGATCAGTTTAACTTGGCTGCTGATTTTAGCTAGTCCGACTTGTATTGGCTAATAATTCCTGCCTGGTTAAAGTAAAATATTTTGGTTCTCATTTCACCAGATTAAACAAAATTCAATTGGGCAATACTTATTAGCCAGAGGATATCCTTCACAAATCAAATAGTTTTAGATTTTGAGAGTTAACCATTTAGATGGACGGGAAACAAATCATGGATGGTTCACCATTTCCAGATAGAAAATGTTCAGATTGTTGAAAATATTTAGCTGGCAAGAGAAATGTTATAACCTTATATTTAGAATTGATGTTGGCTGCAAGCCATTTGTGGTGAACATGCATTTAGGCTTAACAGCAGTGGCAAGTATGATTCATGGGTGACAACAGCTTAGAGATGGTAACCAAAGAACTATTTTGCTTCAGACTTTCTGTAAATCATCATTTGTGAAACAGTCTTGATTAGTGATAGTGCGCGCGCATACCAAGTATAATGCTGTGTAGTACCTGAATGCTGGCTGTAAAGTAACCTGGGAAGCAGGTTTATACTTCCAGAGGATAGCTATCTAGACTCTAGAGGATACCTGTTGCCCAGCTATCCGTTAGATACATATAAATGTTAGTTAGCGATGAATCTGCAGTGATTGGACATTGTAGCCAACAGATGATAGACAAGCCCGCAACAATTGACCTGATAAAAAGTAAAAATTTTGTTGATAGAGGTAGCAATTATTTGAAGGTAAAGAAAGTACACAATGATTATACTGTTGGGGGTGAGAACAGGATATCTGTTGATATACAGTAGTGTGTGGTTTGTGCAGTACTACATGAAAGGCTTGGAGGAGTCTAATGGAATGATCAATGTGATGGAATATCAGGAATCTGAAGAAAATGCCAACAAGTAATATTGACAAAGGTTACTATGAAAAATTGTTACAGGATCATAGAAGTGTGTTGATAATGATCATGATTCTGCTCCCAGCAATAGATATTTGAAAATTTATGAAAGATTTTACAGACAACCATAATATTCAGTCCTTTAGGACTTAAGACCCAAAGCATAACGTCAAAAAAAAAAAATTTTAATTTCTGTGATTTACACATGGCTAAGAAATTAAAATCTGAGATCAGTTCTTTTAATTGACTACTTATTACAATAGTTTTTAGTTTTTCTGGAATAGTTGTCCATTTTCATTTAAGGGTAATCCACATGTAGGAATGTCCAAAATATTGAGTTAACATAGTTGATTATTATATACCGAGGACATGTAGAATTATTGCAACTATTTTTGCTAAGGCTACATAGTATAGTCAGAATTAGAGGAATTGCTATTAATTTAACATGCGTAAATGGTATACCTGGCAATACAAAACAAGACCCACCCGAACCTTCTCAGGTTTAATAGGTGCATGTTGAAATCGTAGGCTATAATAATGGTGTTAATACCAATACCAGTGAATATCTAGGGCTGCTATTGTAGGTGTGCATGAAAACATTTTGTAATGTAAAAGAACCATTATTGTCCTTAAGGATGGTGCTGGATATGTTAAGCAGCAGTAATTCTGTCTATGGGCATTTGTTTATATCAATACAGGGATAGCTAGTTTGAGTTGGCAAAGTCAAATAGTTTGATTCATGGTTTATTGTAATTAATAATTTCAAAGATAACTGAAACAGTAGCAGATTCTCCTAGAGCATAGTAAATAGGGTGAATATTTCAATGATACAGCGAATGCTCTCAGGAGTACTTTCTACAGTAGTTGTAGGATCCTCTTCACAGAAATAACATGATACCCACCTCACTTGAAAGAAAACTGTACTATAGTTTTTTTTTAAGCAAATATCTATAATTTTTTTTTTTTGCGCGGGGGCGGGGAGGGGGGGGGGGGGCATCTATTAGGAAGTGTAGGTACATGAAAAAGACGCATTTCACATGTACCAGTATTATTAGTTGTTATTATGTTCAAACATTATTTCACATGTTGCGCGCCATTAGAGTATCCCATGTTAAGTCCAGTAATATGATATGGCAACATTTAAGTATTGGCAACATTGTAATTATTGCTCTCGTGAGGCAGTCTCGTCTCGTCTGTCTGTTTGTTAAGCTGTCTGCTGTTTGTCCCCTGGATCTTGTATATATTTCTACAATAGACATTTAGAACCTACATTCAAGTTGTGTCCTTGCCCCTCCACTTAAGGTTAAGGAGTTTACCAACACATACATGGCGCAGTGAACTTTGGAAGTGTCGTATTGTTTGAAGCTTATCAAGACTTGGACATCGGGAACCTGGACGGTCATCGCCATATTGGATGAACGTTCAATTCAAAAGTGCTTTCGTGTCCCTACTGATTCATTCTATGTCATGTGCAGTGTAGTGCCTCAAGTACTCAGTGAAGTGTTGTGCAGTGCATTGTGCTTTTATAGTGCCTTTTTTGTGTGCTCTAGTGATTTTATTGAGTATGCATTTATTCTGTTGTGGCTTCGCCGGAAGCACCGACTGTCACACCCGCACTCATGCCATGTCACGGGATGACTGAGTCGACTTGGCAACGTCGCCTTGGATGTGAGCTGCCGTAGGCAGAACACTATCGGTTTCATTAGTCCCCTCGTTGGCTGACGTATCTCTCGCACATACGCACACACTCACGCTTCAACGAATTTTATTTATTATTCTCGTATCAGACGTTTTGGAATAATTTTAATAATTTTGTTGAAACTTTATTCTTGCGCACTGCACATCGACAATAATGACGGACTCGAAAGGTACGCCTGCAGACCAATTAGAAGAGCCCACAGAACAGTGGCAATCAGTAATGTGGGCGCCCACACTCTGATGTTGGGGGAGTGTTGGAGCATCCAGTCTCTCCCTCCCCACCACTCTTAAGCCCCGCTACCAGCCCCCATCTACCTCTCAAGCTACTGGGACAGATTTCCTCGTTTTGATTAAGTTTTTAGAGGAATCTCGCTTGTATGAGGATGAGAGAGAAGAAGGGAAGATGAAACAAGAAGCAAGACAGACAACGTGAAGAAGAAAGAAGGGAACAAGAAGCAATTCGCCTTAGAGAAGATGATCTTAGAAGAGAAGAGGAGAATGCAAGGTTTACTGCCCTCATTCAAACTCTTGCACCAATCATCCATTCTCGTTCAGGTACCCTTACACCTGGCACAGAGGTGGTTCGAACTCCAGTCAACCCTCCCTTCCACCACCACAGAAGCAACCGCGCAAACGCCACCCCCACTGAAGGCAGATGCAACATTCATTCCGATGTTCAGGGAATGGAGACGTCGATGGGATGACTATGCTGTCATGGTGGATCTTTCTAAGCTTCCACGGGAAAAACAAATGATCCAGATGAGGAGTGATGACCCTTTACCCTGGAAACGCAGCGTGTTTTAGAACACACACTTCAAATATCCTCCCTCTACAGATAAGCCTGTAGATGAAGTCCTGGACGCCTTACAGTCATATAAAGGGTTTTAAGGAATGAAGTACTTCGCCAAAGAGAGTTACTTAGCTGCAAGCAATCGGAAGGGGAATCTTTCGCTGATTTCTATGTGAAACTTCGACGCCTTGCGGAAGAAGTTGATTTATGCCCAGGTACGCCGTCGCATGTGAAGAGACCCAGCTGAAAATGATTATCTTGATGGGCATTCGCGACGCGGACTTATTGTTCAGAAGTTGATCGCTTGGATGCCAATTCTTCTTTGCAAGATTTCATCACCACCTGTCGGTCGTATGAGGCGGCTAAAACTGCAACTTCTGCCATACGTGCCCCAAACTAATCAGCTGTGTGCTGTTTCGGCCTACAAGAGAGCAAGAGTCAAGCGGAAAGCATCCACCTTCGCCGAAACCCTCGAACCCAGCAACTTGGTGCCAGTACTGTGCCGTCAGCATGATCAAGACAAATGCCCTGCGGTCCAACAGTCACTGTAAAAGCGTGCGGACCCACCGCGTTGGCCATTGGTCGGACCAGGACCATGAAGTGTCCTGCCAGCAAGGTCCAGTGCCGTCTGTGTCACCGCATTGGGCACTTCGATAAGTGTTGTAGGGAGAATAAGAAGAATCTTCGTCAGGACAGATCTTCAAGCAACAGTGGTGCCTCTTCAGTCAACAAATCGCAAGATTCAAGGACCAGCTGTCGTCGCCTAGGATCGCCTCGCACCATTTCCAAGACGCCCAAACCTATCTGTGCCTCTCTTGTCGTTTGGCGATGTTAAGTCTCGCATTAAAATGTTACCAGACACAGGTGCCGATGTCACTGTAATTGGAAAGCAGCACCTTGACACATGGGTATCTCCAGGAGCTGTTTGCAGACGCCTCCGCAAAGTGCGACGTTCACCGCGGATGGATCTCCAATGTCACCTGCTCTGGGTATATTACAAGCTACCCT
This sequence comes from Macrobrachium nipponense, assembly GCF_015104395.2. NCBI lineage: Eukaryota > Metazoa > Arthropoda > Malacostraca > Decapoda > Palaemonidae > Macrobrachium > Macrobrachium nipponense. The sequence continues at coordinate 13,592,085 of NC_061098.1, forward strand.
TACACTAGGCAAGCGATCCTGTCTCGCCAGGATTCAAGTGCATGAAAATGTGGAATTCCCACTTTTATCCTATGGTCATTGTGAGGAACTGGCCATAATATCTCCTGATTTCCCTAAACCTATTTTAGAAGTCAAACACGTTAATAGAGTCAAAGGAGCTACCCATCTCAGCGACCACATCACCTTCAGCAGCAAAGGAATACTTTCTTCAAGAGTTTCGAGATGTGTTGGTCTCGAAAGAAGAGTTGAAGACAGCTCCTCTCAAGCCTATGGCTGGTCCTCCCATGAGAATCCACCTTAAGGATGGTGCAGTGCCTTTTGCCATCCACACCCCAAGACAGATTCCATTCGCTTTAAGGACAAGTCAAAGAAGAGCTTGACTCCATGGTGGCCCAAGGGATAATCAAACCTGCTGGTGATGACCCGTCAGTTTGGGGCCACCCTCTCGTCGTCGTTCCCAAGAATGGGACAGGAGTACGAATCACTGTCGATCTGACCAAATTGAATAGCAGGTTTCTCGTCGAGCCCATCCTTCACCCCACACCCTACGCCGCTATTCGCAGTGTAGGCCCGAAGGCTCGTTTTTATTTCACAAAGCTGATGCTCTCTATGGTTACTGGCAGATGGAACTGGCAGAAGAAAATCAGCATTTAACCACCTTTATTACGCCATATGGTCGGTTCATACATTGCAGAGGACCGATGGGCTTCGCAGCTACTGGAGACGCCTTCTGCCTGCGAGGTGATATGCCCTTCAAGGTGTCCAAAACTGTGTTAAGGTCATAGACGACCTTCTCCTCCACGACGAAGACTATGCTACACACCTTCATCGTATCCCACGAAGTGCTCACCCGGTGCCGCAAGTTTGGGATCACACTCAACAAGGATAAATTTGTGGTCGCTGCACCCTCCGTGAATTTCTGTGGTACAATCTCTCAGGAGACGGCATCTCAGCTGATAAGCGAAAGTCGGTGCCATCAAGGATTTCCCAACCCCTGCTAACCTGACAGACCTCAGATCGTTTATGGGATTGGTCACCAGTTAGAGGAGTTCACGCCTGACATCTCCATTGCAGCCCAACCTTTACGTCCCCTGATGAGTCCCAAGAGAACATTTGTTTGGACCCCCGACCATGATGAAGCATTTCAACGTGTCAGTTAGCTCTCACCAGTCCACCAGTTCTCGCCCTCTTCGACCCAGACTACCTGTTCTTCAGACGGACGCTTCACGCCTCCACGGCATTGGATATGCCCTCCTGCAGGTACCATGGTAATGGACCTGCGTCTAGTTCAGTGTGGTTCTCGGTTTCTCGATGACGCAGAGACACGATATGCCACCATCGAGCTTGAGATGCTAGCCGTTGTCTGGGCAATGTCGAAATGTAGGCTATATTTAGCAGGCCTACAGAATTTTACTCTGATGACGGATCACCGGCCCCTTATACCTATTCTTGAACAGTTATACGCTGGATGCCATCGAGAACTCTCGTCTCCAGCGCCTCAAGGAGAAAATCTCGCCCTACATCTTTACAGCTGTGTGGCGTGCGGGTAAGTTGCTGTGCATCCCAGATGCATTGTCTCGCGCCCCAGTCAGCCACCCCACACAGGAGGACGAGATCTCGGGTGCTTCTTTCCGCTGCTCATCTTCGAACTGTCATGGCTGTGAACGCCGTATACTTTCAGACGAGTCTCCAGCTCAGGATCCCGACAGATACTTCAGGATCTTCGTGACGCAGCGAAAGCAGATCCTGCGTATACTCATCTACTCGATTGTGTCACATCAGGATTTCCTCGCAACAGATATGACCTTCACAATTCCTTACTTCCTTATTGGAAACTACGTGAAGATCTCTACGCCGATGGTGACCTTGTCCTGTATGGAGCAAGGGTTGTAGTTCCTGCCGCTCTCCGTCGTCGCACCTTGTCCCACTTGCATGACAGCCACAGAGGTGTGGAAGCAACCAAGCGCAGAGCAAGGCAGTCAGTTTTCTGGCCTGGCATTGACTCTGATATTGCCAAACACAGTCAGAGCTTGTGAGGCATGTCAGACATTGCAGCCATCTCAGCCGCATGGAACCTCTAATGAATGACGACAACCCAACAAGACCCTTCGAGTCCGTCTCAGCCGACTTCTTTGTTGTTGCAGGGAAGTCTTTCCTCGTCGTCGTCGATCGCCTGTCAGGATGGCCTGTTATTGCACCCTGCCAAGGCGATACTACCGCTTCCAATACTATCAGATCTTCTGCCGCTATTTCCGTGAAGTTGGTGTCCCCCTTCGCCTAAGGACAGATGGAGGCCCCCAATTCACCAGCGCAGAGTTCAAGGATTTTATGAAGCGATGGGGAGTTCGACACATGGTAACCTCACCCCACTACCCACAATCGAATGGTCACGCTGAAGCCGCTGTGAAGTCGATCAAGCACCTCATCCTCAAAACAGCCATCTGGCAACATTGATTGTGAAGCATTTGTACCGAGGCTTATTGGAGCTCAGAAATACTCCTAACTTTACTGGACGCTCTCTCCTGCCCAGATCCTGTATGGCTGTCCTCTCAGGTCATGTATCCCTGCCCACCCTCAAGCATTCTCCAAGGAGTGGCAGGTCAAGACCGAAGATTGTGACCGCCGTGTTGCCGCTCGTTACAAGCAGGTAAAGACCAAGTACGACAAGCATGCCCACCCCTTACCCACGTTGAGTGTCTGACAGCAAGTTCGGATTCAAGACCCGACCTCTCATCGTTGGGACAAAGTTGGCACTGTCATGGGAGCATGGGAATGGTCAGAGACTATCAAATTCGTCTCCCTAGTGGTCGTGTGTGGTGGCGTAATCGTCGTTTTCTTCGCCTGGTGCCACCCACTAATAGTGACCCCTTTCTTTCCTCCTGTCCCTGTGGCCCCTAGCCAGGACCTAGAAAGAGAGTCCTTAGTCAGTATTCCTCCAGTAAACCCACGTCGTTCCCAAAGACTCATGGAAAAGGAGTCCGCTCGAGAATGCACTACGAGCGTGAGGGGGAGGGAGGTGTAGGTACATGAAAAAGACGCATTTCACATGTACCAGTATTATGATGATGTTATTATGTTCAATTTCACATGTTGCGCGCCATTAGAGTATCCCATGTTAAGTCCAGTAATATGATATGGCAACATTTAAGTATTGGCAACATTGTAATTATTGCTCTCGTGAGGCAGTCTCGTCTCGTCTGTCTGTTTGTTAAGCTGTCTGCTGTTTGTCCCCTGGATCTTGTATATATTTCTACAATAGACATTTAGAACCTACATTCAAGTTGTGTCCTTGCCCCTCCACTTAAGGTTAAGGAGTTTACCAACACATACAGGAAGTAACAAGAGGTTTGTGTAATCTGTGAAGTGAAATATTTGAAACATATCCTCATTTGAAATTTTGAGATGTGTTTATACTATTTATATGCAGGATAGTTTTTCCTTAGGTGGTTTGTATTCCTATAATAATTAACAGAAAGTACGTAGAAGGTTTGTTAGAACTAGTTATAGGAGGATTGTTTCTATGACTTCCCAAGTTTTTGTATGAGTTCAAATTACAACATTGATTTTTATTGCTGTCATTTTTCATTACAGATTACTTGGAGATTCATTATCCTCATCATCAGTGACCTTCAAGCAATATCACTTTTGATTCAAGAGAGACTACGTCTTCCGAAATGTGTCTCGTGCCTAAGTCTATGGCTTGGTGTTCACTATCTTCAAATGCATTTGAAGTGACATGGCTTATAGGCAGTCTAATCACACCATTCTCGTAAAGAGATTTCCATAATATCAAAGGGTTACTGTTATATTAAAGTATACATGAACGAGACCTCTGTGAGTCACGCTACAAGACTAATTAGAACTTCTTAGGGCTGTATTCTTAAATAAGAATTATAAATGGAACAAGGTAAAATTAAAGAAGTTAGACTTGAAAATAAGATACTAAAGGTAACTGATGAATAGTACGAGAGAGAGAGAAAGCAGTAAGTCTGGGGGTCAAAGTGATACAAAAGAGAATCATTTGGTGGTAGCTGCATTGTGCTGGGGCCCAGCTTAAATGGTTATTTAAAAATAATTTTCATGACTATTTTAATTCCCTCAGTCACATTTTTACTAAAGTTTTCCTCTTATGAATTTAGATCTCCAAAGAGTTTACTCCCTTGTCTTATATTTTGTAGAATTTTAGCCAGAATTCCATTGTTGTTCAGACCATGGCTTGCACTTTGTTCCCATTGCCTCAGTCTTAAACTTAGTTTTGCTTGCTTTCATTATTTTCAACTTTCCAGTCTTCCATCTTTCAAACAATGTAGTAAGATAAGCTGATTCAGCTGGTAAGACAATGGGACTTGATAACCTTTGCTTGCATGTATCAACCTACTGGACAGAGCTGTTCCTTTTGAATCTACAGTGGACTATGGTGCCAATGACTTCTGACTACACATAAATTAGTCCAAGTTAAGGCATGGGATTAGGACCTATAGGATAAGTAATAGTTTCTAAAAAAATTTTTGGATCGGATTATTGGGAAGATAGACCCCTAATGTCTTGAGCCATGTAGTTCCTTCATTCACGCGGGTATAAGATTCACCTCTCGCTTGAATACATCCTTTAGATGAAGCTTATGAAAGAAAAGATGTAACTATTTAATAGTAAAAGTCTCTCTCTCTCTCTCTCTCTCTCTCTCTCTCTCTCTCTCTCTCTCTCTCTCTCTCTCTCTCTCAGCCAAATAATGTTCAAGTCGCACAGAAATGAGCAAACCATGGTGATTTATTTCATGTTGGATGCTCTTTATGGATAATAGATAACTCGAGATATATAACATGTAAGAGTATGTCATAAAGTTGATTATATTTCATAATACTTTAGGTTCCATGGTTGTATAATGTTTTTCTGCAGTAATTGCAAAAGTTAGTTTTTTTATGTTTCAGTGTAGTTCCGTCATTTGGCCTTTATCATTTTCACCTCTTGCTTGAATACATCCTTCAGATGAACCCTACGATAGGAAAATTGTAACTAGTCTTGTTTACATGTTTTCTCTCTCTCTCTCTCTCTGTAGTTCCTGTATTCACTCAGGTATAACTTAAACCTCTCGCTAAAATACTTCCTTCAGATGAACCATATGAAAGGATAATTACGGTATTTTATCTCTCTCTCTCTCCGCTTGAATAAGTCCTTCAGATGAACCCTATGAAAGGTTAATAATTCTCTCTCTCGCTCTCTCTCACACCGAAATTGTTGAAGTCGTATAGCAAACTATGATAATGCATTTCTTTCCACGATGTATTTATGAAAGATCATAACTCCTATGTTTAGCGTTTAAAATTAAGTTGAATGCTCTTTATAAATAGATAAACTTGAGATATATAACATTTAAAACTTAAGTATGCCATTAAGTTAATGTTTTTATATTTTAAAGGTTATAGGTTATACTATACTGTTTTCTTGCATTAATTGCAATTGCAAGTGTTATACTATTTATTTTTTAAATAAAATGTCTTGTGTTTTATTGACAAATGATTCTCTCTCTCTCTAGATCAAAGTATTATGTCATGAAGATGTGTTTTTAAGGTAGAGGGAAAAAGTTTCATTCATTTTCCCACAGGTGGATACATTGTATTGTGAGGGAAGAAGAAAATTGAGTCTCAACCAGGATGTGAGAGTCAAGTCCTTACATTGTGTTTTGTTATCTTCAATTGTTTATTCCCATTTTTTCCTTAATTGTGTTTAGCATGATTGCCTCCCCTGAAAGTCATTGTTGGTTAATTATTTTCATCAGGTTGTTGTGTTTTTTTTTTTTTTATATTTCTTGAAGCTCCAGTGGTCTCCTGAGTAGCCTGTGTACTACATTGCTATGGTAGAACTAACATGGCTCTCAGTTTGACGTATGAGTTCACCATTTTCTTAATGGTGTATATACACTGTGGTTTTTGTTCCTGTAATGCCCCCTTCTTCTTTTTCTGGTTTCTTATTGGTTCTCTTTGATGTCTTGTGGTCAAACTGGAAAAGTTTTGTGGTCAAATGTTTAATAAGGTTGTAGCCTAGATTTCCTTTTTAATCTTTATATAAAATACAATATATTTGAATGTCGTTTTTTAACTTGTCTACTCCCGAGCGAGTTCAATTTTCACCTAGCTCCTATTTATTTACCATTTTTATGGAAGAGTGCTCTTTTTGGACCAATAGGAGGAAGATCCTCTCAAGTGTACCTACTAAATCATGTTCAGGAATTTGAAGGTTGTTTTGTTCTCTATTTTTGCTCAACCCGCTTCTTTTATTTATTCCTGTCTATTCATATTTTCCCGTTTCTTCCCTATCTCATCATTTATATCCTGCTGCTGTTTTTGAAGCATTCTCCTTTTCACTAAGTTTCCAATAATACGCTGAGGATGAGAAAGATACTGACCAGAGGCTTCGAGATTTGTTTGTAGTGACACGCATCTTCCTAATTTGAATACCAACAATTCTGGTAACAATACCAGAGATCTTACCAGCCAAGCTAGGGAACTGTTCTCCCTCCCACTAACATTTCGTGGCTTTGTATTGATACATTAACCTTTTGATCCCTATCGCAAGTAGCTCATTTAGTTTGTTTTCACTTAATGGAAAGCTGTACGTCTAGAATGGATTATTTTGCTCTTATATGAAGTGCTTTGAGAGCTAATTAAGTCAGCTGAGTGATATAATTTGTGTGATTCAGTCGTTATGGTCGAATGGTCCTCATTAAGCCTGCTCCTGCACATAAACATTCTCTAGAGCGTCCATCACTATCACAACTTATTTTCTCCATTGAGCACTAGTCACTGGCTCAGTGATATGTCCCCAGGTGATGACTAAAACAAGTCTCCATATCGCTGCACTTCTGAAGTTATTTTGCCAGTATTTAGATGCCTCCTCTTTGGCGTGTGATATGTTTTAAGTCATTCCCGTGTATTCCCATACCCAGGTGAATTGCACATCTATCGAGTACCATTCTTCTACGTCGTTTCTGTCTGAACGTGTCATATTGGTTTTTCATTATGGTTTTATTTCATTGTTTGCCTTTTCATTAATTCTTACCAATCAATTGATTTGTGCGCAAATTTCATATTCCACTCCCTGTTCAGTGTTTCCCTTGGCTAAAGTTCATAGATGTTTCGATTTTTCATCTGCATACCTGTCTTATCTTGAGCATTATACACACTTAAGCTTCCAGACTGCTGATAATGTAGCTTTGGCCTTTCTTCGTTCAATGCGTCAATGTTGTTTCCTGTAGCTCTTTTTCAGCTGGAATGCCGTCATCTATTTATTTTCAAAGTTTTTAGACTTTTATTTTTATTTTAACCTAGTCTTTTGATCCTATTCCGTGTAGCTCATTTAGTTTCTTGTTTCCACGTTTATGTAGAGTCGTGTCTAAAATGGATATTTGCTCTCATAATTATTTGGAGTGCTTTTTGTCTCTGAGAGCTAATTAATTCAGCTGAGTGATCTGGTTAAATGTACTGTCATTTCTCACTATTGTCATCTAACTCGTGATATTCTTCATAAGGTTTTAGTTTTCGATGGACAAATTTTGTCTGTGTGGGGTTCATGTATGTATAGTATTATAGATTGTACTTTGGGCTTTTGTTCAATTATTTTCAAGTTTTTTCTGCCTACCACTTGATACAATACCTTGACTCCATTTGCTTGTATATATATATCGTTGAATTTTACGTCATTTTAACTTCCTTTATCTAAACTGAACTCTTGTACTTCTCCCTTTGATTCAGGCGTTATGGTCAAATTTGTCTTCATAAAGTTTGCTCCCGTAACCACCTGCGCTTACTTTTTGTCTGATTCAGGCGTTATGGTCAAATGGTCGTCATAAAGTCTGCTCCCGTAACCACCTGCGCTTACATTCTGTAAAGAACAGCGCTATCACAGCTTAAATGGCTCCACCGAGTATTACTGCTCAGTGGTATGTGCCCAGGTGATGACTAAAACAAGTCTGCTTATCGCTGCACTTAGAAGTTGTTTCGCCAGTCTTTTTGAGGTATCGCCTCAGAATATTGCATAGCAGGTGCATTGTAACCCTTTCCTCTTCGTCCTTGTGATTTGTTTTATTAAGTAGTTCTTGTCTATCCCCTTAAGGTGAATGGCAAGTCTGTATCGAATACCATTCTTCTGCTTTATTTCTGTTTGAAGATCATCATCTTGTTTGGTTTAGTTTCTTTTAAATTTTTCGTGAAATCTCGCCATAGCTTTGAATTAACCCAATGATTCCCAGTTCCTTAGTTTGCGCCTAAATTTCTTATACCAGTCCTGTCTGTCCATTGTTGGCCTTGGCTACAGTTCATAGGAGTTCCCATTTTTCATTTTGCACACCAAGCCCTGTAGTTCTCTGTGAACCAGAATGCCTGCATCTAGTATTTATTTTCATACCTTCAGACGTTTATTGTCCTGCCACAAAGTTCGTCACTGATATTAGATTTGCTTTCTGGGCCATTTGAATACCAGTGTTTCATACTGTAAATGATTCTTTGATAATTGACCTAATAATAATGGTATGATTTGACATCATTTGATTAGAGCTACCCTAATTCTCAACCGAAGTCGTGAGTATCTTTCGCAGGCTGAAGAGCAATCACTCATTTAAAAGCAGATAAAGTTTTGGCCTTGAACACCCCCCTTTCTGTTCCCATCCCTTCTTCTGTGTTCCTGCTGACATGGTCAAAAAAGCAGTTTTTTGCTGCATGTTTACTGGTGGCAAGTAGTAGTGGGCCAATTTGGTAAAGTTTCAAGTCTTCATATGGTAAAGTTTCAAGTCTTCATATTAATGTGGAAATCGGTTTATTTACTGTTCATCTTGGGTCATTGCCAACGGCCATACCACATTGAAAGCACCGCTTCTCGTCCGATCTTGGGTCATTGGACACTCACTCACTCTCTTGTAGAAGTGCAAAAAAAGTAAAGGTCCATATATATTAACCAATTTCTTAAATTATAAAGCTACATTATTAGTAATATAATAATCAAAGTTGGATATCTTAACTACATTGGGAGCACTGCCACTTCGGTGGCCGCGAGTTATATTCTCGGGCATTCCATTGAGGTGTGAGACACGTATTTCTGGTGATAGCTCATTCTCAACGAGGTTCTGGAGTCGCATAAAGCCGTTGGTCCCGTTGCTGAGTAACCACTGGTTCCGTGCAACGTAAAACCACCATGCAAAAAAAAAAAAAAAAAATGGAGCAGAGATCCCCTTAAACAATGGAGAACTTAAAAAAAAATTAGCTTAGAGTTGCCCCAAGGGCAAGGTAAAAGTAACTGGTACCCTGAATTGCCAAAATGGCCAGCTAGAACTTATACCCTAACGAGAGCAGGATTACAACGCAAATACTGAATTGGTCATAAAGATGAAAAGTAAGCTAAAGCAAATTAAGGTGCCCACAAAACTAAAAAATAGGTCGTGAATTACAAAGAGGGTAAGCTAAAGTAATTTGTCTTCGCATACCCTTAGAAGTGGGTCATAATAACTGGACAAACTGAAGACCACCAAAATAAATTCATGTCATTTACAAAAAAATGTGTAACAGGGAAAGTATAGTAATTGGTGCCCTGAGTTACCAAATATATGGCAAGCTAGAATCTATTCCCTGACTAGCACAATGTTACAAAGAATTAGTCATAAAAGTGAAGGGTAAGCTTAAACAAATTAAGCTTCCCACAAAGTAGAAAATGGTCCGTGAATTACGAAGAAGGCAAGCTGAAGTAATTGATCTTTGTTTACTCTTAAGGTGCGTTCACACTGTCGAACAATGTTCGACGGACAAACATTATTACCATATAAGTGAAGCAGGATGATATAAACGTTGAAACGATGGAAGTAGATCTGGCAACACTGTGGTACCAAATGAAGTTGTATACCACTGTTTTTACTCTGCTCACTAGGCAAAGACCGGCAGACAATTGTTAATTGGTAATAATGTTTGTCCGTCGGACGTTGTTCGACCGTGTGAACGTACCTTTACAAAAGGGTAATAAGACTACAAACTAGATTAAGACTAATATATTCTTAAAATGTCCATTACAAAGAAAGTGGTTGTAAGGGCAAGCTAAAAGTAATTGGTCCCCTGAATTGCCAAAATGGCAAGCTAGAACTGATGGCTTGGGAAGAGCAATGTTCCCATGCAAAAGCCGAATGGGTCATAAAAATTAGTTAAAACTAAAGGATATTGAGGTTCCCACTAAAAGGTCCACTAAACTTAAAAAAAGGGGCCGTTAATTACGAAGAGGGCAAGCTAAAGTAATTGGTCTTCGTACACCCTTAAGGCCTGTCCACATGATCGGCGGACTTCCCCTTTAACGGGCAAACCATCAAGTTGCCCGATGGGACTTTTAGCAAAATCACCATGGTGTCTGATAGCTTGAACTTCGACCCCCTTGGTAGACGTACGTTAACCATATTCATTTATTTTACTGGGCCATTCCTCCACCATATTCTCTCTTTCATCACACCAATTATGCTACACCTATCATTTTTGTTTTATCATAGACCGCGCACTGAAAGCGCTACTGGCATCATGAGTACGCCCGCCTCACCCGTGTGGACAAATTCACGGGTAAGCCCGCCAGAATTTACCTGTCAACCCCGGAGCACGCCAATCAGCCCACTCGTGTGGACAGGCCTTAACATGAGCGGGCATGCTCCGGGTTGACTGGCTTTACTGAATGTTGTCCACACGGGTGAGGCGATGGAGAGGTGGACGTATTCAACGATGCCAGTAGTGTGTTCAGTGCAGTACGATAAACATGGTGCCTACCGCAAAGAAGAAGAAATTGTATAGCATGATAATTGCTTTGTGTGTGATGAAAAAGAAAAGAATATGGTGCAAAGATGGCTCAGTGAAAGAAATGTACATGGTTAACGTACATCTGCCAGGGTTGAAGCTCAAGCCATCAGGCACCACCATGGTAATTGTTTTGCTACAAGACCCATCAGGCAATTTGACGGTTCGCCCGTCAAGTGTGCCCGTTAAGGCCTGTCCACACGACCGGGCCTGATCAGCGTGCTCCAGGGTTGACGTGGCAAATTCTGGCGGACTTATCCGTGAATGTTGTCCACACGGGTGAGGCGATGCCAGTGGTGTGTTCAGTGCGGTACAATAAACATGGTGCCTACCGCAAAGAAGAAGATAGTGTAGCATGATAATTGCTTTGTGTGTGATGAAAAAGAAGAGAATATGGTGCAAAGAATGGCTCGGTAAAAGAAATGTATGTGGTTCACGTACGTCTGCCAGGGTCGAAGCTCAAGCCATCGGGCACCACCATGGGTGATTTTGCTACACAAACGCCCCATCGGGCATTTGACGGGTTGCCCCGTTTAGAGGGGAAGTCTGCCGATCAGGCCCGTGTGGACAGGGCTTTTGAGGGGAGGTCCGCCGATCAGGCCCGGTCGTGTGGACCGGCCTTTAGTATGTCCCATAAATATAGCCAATTTCTAGAGTAAAGACCACAAAAGTTCATGAAATGTCCTTTACAAAGAAAATGGGTTCAACGATACTAAAACTATCATGTTGAACTGCTCTGCGACGACAGCTACAGTGTGGAAGTTTTTAATTTCACTGCTGCTGACGTCACAGAGCAGTGTGTGTGTGTGTGTCGAATTTCGACTCTGAAACTAGTTCTAGTGATCCCTGATGTCGATGACGTCACAAAGTGCTCTAATGTTTAGAGCTTGTTTCTTTAGTTTCTAATGTGTGTATTAAGTTCAAGGGTTGCTTCTATTTGGGTTTTTGAGATTATTTTCTCTCATATCGAAAGAGAGGATAATTCTTGTTTAGTTTAAGTTTATCCAATTGTTTTGTATGAGTCAGTTTTTCGTTTGAGCATGTGTTCGGAGTTCGAATACAACTTAGGGTTAAGAATTATTGTGACTATTATTTATGAAAAATATTGATTAACTGTCATCATATCATATATTATTGAATCTAATTCCTTTTTCCATTTAGAAGTGTTCTCCCTGATTACTATCTTACAGCCAATTATTTATTTGTGTAGTTTATTCCTGAGGACAAACATTTTTTCATGCTAGATTTTTGCGGCTAAGGCTGCTATTGTTATTTGTTAATTGTATTTGTCCATGTTGGTTTCGTGCTGATGTACACTGAGGCACTTGCCGGGTCTTTTGCATCAAATTTATTTAATTAGCAATAGTGATAAGGTAGAAGTGAGTATATTGTTGATGGGCCTATCTCAATAGTATCATGTGTCTAGTATACCGAGTTATTTTGCATAGGATAGTTTATTCCAACTTACTAGGTCTTGTTAGACCAGCATTACCATTCTAGTAGTCTAGCCTATCGTTAAGTTAGGACTAGCCTAGGCTACGCTATCTAATTATTATTCCAAGACTTGACTTGCTTATCAAGTCTACCATTTGGTATTTACTGATTGGCCAGTAGGCCTAGGTACCGTATCCAGTAGTAGGCTATTGCCCTGTCTGTCATTAGATTGGATAACCGACAGCGTGCGGTTTCCACATTTAACCGGGTTTCAGGATCTGTTGATCCATATATATATGTCCCAAATCGAGTTAGAAACTTGGGAGAAACTGGGGGCTAGTATAGTTTATTAGGCTACTATTAGCCTAGCGTTAGGCTTGTTAGGTTTGCTAAGACCTGTGCATCTTTACCCGGTCCCAGGGGGGGACCACGGTAAGCTCCATTTATTGGTTGTGTTTTGCTGACCCATTACAGTTCCCAGTATAGGCCTAAATATTCAATTTTTCACTTTCATAAGCTAGAGTAATCTAGCCTAGCCTGTGTGTTTGTCATAATTCATATAAGTTTGTTTCTGATTTTAGCCCGATACTTTGTGGTAAATTTCATTCTTTCAGGAATGGTTGTTGATTTTAGCCTATAGCCATGTCCTGAAAGTTATCCACAAGTCATTAGGCCTAGGCCTACCCATCATTTTCTCCTTTTAGCTACAAAATATCGTGATATTTATGGTACTATTATGCTGCCCAGTGCTGTAAGGTATGTGAAAGTAACATTTTGTTGACCTGCTTCAGTCTCTTTTACCAGTTACCTTTGGAAGTGTTACTGACACTACTATCCGCGAAATATTTTATTACTTTATTCATTTGTGGAGTTTTTGAATTTACCAACTTTCCTCCACAGTGTGGACGGGCTTTAGATATTCTAAAAAGTAGAAGAGGTGATGTATTTTTTGAGTCCCATGTCCCACAGGCTAGCTTTGTTTGATGCGACTTCAGAAGCTGGGAAATTGAGTGCTGATGTCACAACAGTTCGTTGAGCAAAGCTCGACCTGTTTGTATTTTCTGTGACGTCATAGGTGACACTGGTAATATTGTCTAAATGTAAGATTCGTTTTTTATACACAAGCTGTAGCTATTACATAAGATGATAAAAACAATCATTTAACTGGGCACTTATTTAAATCTAAAAATACTTTTTATAACGTGTTGGTTTGAGACCACCAAGGAAGAAGGCCTGTTTGATGTTGTGTGACGTAAGCACAGGTAGTCAGAGCTGCTAGCACTGACTATGCTGCCAGACAAAAGGAATGTAAACAAACCCTCGCCAAACTTATCATTTTTGGTCTGCCAGTTATTGATTTACTTATTTTCTCGTTTACACTAATTAGTGTACACCAAATAATACTCACTCGAAACACAAGTTATAAGATTAATATAAAATGCTGAACCAAAACAATTTGTTTAGTTACAGTACAGTCTACCAAAGAATAAACAGCAGTGCATAGGTTTACATAACAAAAAAACATGGTTCTTTCTGTTATATGTGAATGAAATAATTCTCTTACATAGTCATTATTTGGTATTTAAATTTTCTAACTATCTCTTTGGCTACAATAGTTATTTTCTTGAACAACAATTACTCGATGAAACATTAGTAGAAACGCATTTTTAATTTCTCTTTTTCTGCACTATAACCTTCATTACTTATTGGACAGCTTATCTGTTATTTACCTTTTGACATTTAAACATTTAAATTCATGATTGTCGACCAAATGTAAACTTTTTACATTTGCATCCTGAATAAAAAGGGAGTGAATTTTTCCAATAGTTAGCAAAGCTTGAACGATATATTCATTGGATATTTGTAAAGCTAAATGAACATTTTGTTTCTCAAAGGTGTAGGGAGATAATGCTTTTAATGATAGTTTATATGAATGTTCATTGAGTAAAACATCTATATCATGAAGTTTTTCAAGGGCTGAATGGTGTATAATGAATTTAGTTTTCCAAATTATTGACATCAAACCGAGGTAACTTCATAGTTTTATTTATAACTTTCTGGCCAAGCCAATTATTCCTGATATATTTTAAAATTTTTACTGAAACACTCGAAAAAGGGCATTTGTTACTCTGAAATGGGTGAGGTTACACTTTAGATAGCTGTGGAATGCTGGGAAAATAGGACATTGCTTTCCCAATGATAGCAGCATGTTAAAATGCAAAACACTGTAAAAATGATTTTTTCTAAGCCTATAATTACCTTCAGTGTGCAGTGCAGAACATCAGCTTTTATAATTTAATTGGGAACTTGTGCAACTTAACTTTACCTGTACAACATAAAGTAAAATGCACTTGTTGCAGCTTATTATAGCCAAAGGCTGAACAAACAATATTTTTGCCTTTATAATGAAATTGTGGTATTAAGTGGGCTAGTTTTATCCACCATCAGTATCACTATGTTGTTATTGGGTAGTAATGATTTACATTTAATGTACATAAGAAAATTCGAGTTCTTTTGTTATGATGCTGGGCAGACCTGTTTGAAAAAACACACTCCTGATGGTACAATAACTTTGTGGGGGAACAACTAAAGGTATAACAAAAACACTATATTACCTGCTCTGATGAATAATCAAATGGATTCAGTCATAACTAGAGCTACAATTATTGCCAAAATGAAATAACTAGTTTTATAACAGCAATATAATATATATTGCAGTTAGAAATACATTCAGCAGTATCAGCTCTCTGGAGTTATTGAAAATCTGCTTAATGATATTTGTATCATGAACCTCTGTAGGAATCTTGAGATCTCCTAAGTGACTAACTTCATTGACATGAAAAATGCACGTACTGTACAGTGAAGGCCTGTCCACACGAGCGGGCCTGATCGGCGTGCTCCGGGGTTGACGGGCAAATTCTGGCGGGCTTTCACGTGAATGTTGTCCACACAGGTGAGGCGAGGAGAGGTGGGCGTGCCCGACGATGCCAGTAGTGTGTTCAGTCACGGCCACCTCAGTGTGGTACAATAACCATGGTGGCTACCGTAAAGAGGAAGATATTGTGTAGCATCATAATTGCTTTGTGTCTAATGAAAAAGAAAAAAGAAGAAGAGAATATGGTGCAAAGAATGGCTCGCTAAAAGACACGTATATGGCAGCCACACAACCATACTACAGGAACTACAAGATTGCCATGAAAAAGATTTCAGAGACTATTTGAGAATGAGTGTAAGCACGTTTTATACTTTACTAGGAAAGCTGGAGTCATACATTATGAAAAAAGACAAAAAAAGACACATGAGACAGAGATATAACAACAGGAGGCCGTTTGGAGGCAACGCTAAGATTTTTGGCAACAGGATGTACGTACTCAGCACTGGAGTATTCTACACGTATATCCAAACAAAGCTTGTCACGCATAATCCCAGAAACATGTCGGGCCATATATGAGGTACTAAAGGATGACTACTTGCAGGTGAGTTTACTATTTATTGGACTGATCAGTACATTGTGTAATTATATACCCAAAGACAAGGAAATACTGGTTTACGTAGTTAGCTAATTTACCTCCCACCTGAAGGGTCAGCTCTTCCTTGACGTCACAGGTAGACCGATCTTATGTCTCCCCCCCCCCCCCCCTTCTCCATTCATTCGTGCATTCCCGTTGTCTTTCAATGACTACCTAGTCCAATAACCGTATATTATGTCAATCATGTACTATACTGTAGTTTATCAAAGAAAAGTAAATCGTGTACGATACAAAATAAATTAGTAACACCGTCAACATAAGTAAATCGTGTACAAATTAGTAACACCGTCAACATAATAACATTATTATGAAGCCTATATATAACCAATATATACGGTATGTAGATATTTACGGACATTTGTTCCATCATGGTAACATGATAATTATTTATGAGCAAATTATTCAACAATCATTGTAGATGAAGAAAGCCTTCCAAGTCGGCCGAGAAAAATAATTTTTCATTAGTTTTTGAGCATATATCTGGTTTTCACCATTTATTTCATTTAAATTATTAGAGACGACAGTTCCAAAAGCGGAGAAAGTATTTTCACCTTGGGACAACGACTTTAGCTCATTATACGCCTCTTGCAGGAGTTGGGTCTCGTCGATACTCTGTTTTTATTTATTTATTATTTTTTTGCGGGTCTTCGATGTGAGGGTCCAGGCACAAGCGTGTCTGATTCCACAGGTTCACCAGTTGGGATATCAGAAGTCCCAGGTGTAGGCTGAGCATCATCAATAACACACATTACCGGATCGATAAAGATCTAGAATGAAAGACATATTGGGTTACGTATGGTTACATGCTAATAAATTAGGGATTCACATAGATTGATAGGGATTCATAACATTCATAGATACACACAATATTGTGGGGACTAAATAAAGGAGAAAATGAATAATTACTATAGGCAGTACATTATAAGAGAGAGAGAGAGCGAAAGGGAGGGAGTAAGGGTGGGCATGGACGAACTCCTACCTCTGTGGGGTGGGGGATGGAAGAGACCTGCGCACTGACACATCAATGACGTCACTGTTAATCGTTCCTATCCTACCCAATCATTTCGGACTTGAGCTCCATTTGTCCAGGACAAACGCCTTATTATTCATATTAGGTAATCCACTATAAGGTAGAATATTAGGGCAGGGTAGGTACAACACTGTCAACTTTTATACTGATTACCGTAAAATGTGGCCACATGGCCTCTCAAATTTATAGGAAAAATGCTATAATAACAGGGTATTTTTCTTTTTACATTTTGACAGACCTACCACACCAGACGAGTGGATGCGTGTGGCACGTGGGTTCGAAACGCGGTGGAACTTCCCCAACTGTATTGGAGCCATTGATGGAAAGCATGTCCTAATAACGCCTCCACAGGGCAGTGGCTCATATTACTATAATTATAAAGGTACCCACAGCATCGTACTCATGGCCATAACTGATGCCAATTGTGAGTTTCTTTATGTTGATATTGGCTGCAATAGGCGGTGTGTGGGACAATACACATATCAGTCGTTGTATTGCCACAGAAACAGCAGGTCTCCCTAGTGACAGAAAGCCCAAAGGAAGTGAGAGGAGGCTACTGTATGTGTTTGTGGCAGACAACGCCTTCCCCTTGCAACGGCACATCATGAAACCGTTCTCACACCGAACCCAAAGTAATAGGGAACGCATTTTTTCCTATCGGTTATCTAGGGCTCGAAGTACAGTTGAGAATGCTTTTGGGATATTGGCCAACCGATTTAGAGTTTTCCTGTCAACTATATACTTGTCGCCAAGCAAAGTTGAAATGATGGTATTAGCATGCACTGCTTCGCATAATTTTCTCAGACGTGGCCATGTCACACAATATACGCCTGAAGGGTCTTTGGATTCTGAAGACATTGCAAGGTGTACAATTATCCCTGGTGGTTGGCGTGAAACTCCCCACTTGTTACGATTGCAAAGAACAGGAGGCAATACAAGTACAGCCGGCCAAACTGTACGCCATGAATTTATGGAGTATATCAATGATGAAGGTGCTGTGCCATGGCAATACAAAGCTATACAAATCCAATAATTAGATACCATTCCATATTCCTGGAATGTATTACTTATCAACGTCTCAGTACATTTGGTGCATACTGTAGCTGTAGGTTTCATGTATCACTTTTCCTTATCAGTGTGTAAGTACAGCTTCAAAAAACAAATTTAAGGATGATAGGTACTGTGTTATAAACTGTATATGCAGAGGTTTCGATTATTAACGGTTATTTTTTTTTTATTTCATTTACGTTGTCATTTATATAAATAAATTTTGTATCATATAACATTGTATTGTGTTTTGTAAATAAACACAATAACAAATATGTATTACACAATAAAATGTTTTATTTTCCTAGTAACTAAACTCTACACACTTTCTGGCATTGGCAGCCATACTGTTTGCCAGGAAGGAAGAAGGGAATTAATGGTTTAAATAGCATTAACTAGGGGCGGGTGTGGACGGTATCAATTATCCAGTGCAACTGACCTGAGACCGGAGGTGGGGTGGGATTTCTCCAACCCCACCTCCCTTATCTGAGCTGCAGGTCGACCTATTTACAAAGTGAGAGCAGTGTCAGTTTCAAATGGACGATTTATCATTTGACGGAGTAGAGGTATAGGTCTTACCTTGGGTATAAATTATTTATTTTTGTTCACAATGTAATCTAGTGCCAGGGGAAGCTTAGGATGTAGTGGTAGGGGGTGCTATGAGTGTAGGGGACAGATTGTATGACGGTAAAGTTTTGATTATGTTTTAGTGTACAGTAGGTGTTTCTCCCTCTAGCACTGGGGGGAGAGAAGAGAGAGAGAGAGAGAGAGAGAGAGAGAGCGAGAGAGAGAGAGAGAGGAGAGAGAGAGAAGAGAGAAGAGACGACGGGAGAAAAACATGTGAAACGTACCTCACTATCAGATGTATCTCCAGCCGTTTTGTGTCCATCCTCGGTACTGTGGCTTCTGTCCATATTTGACACTGACGGTCTTATTGTATCACTATCAGTGAGGAATGCCAGGTCATCGTAACACCATAATTTTGGGGAATAAAGATTTGTCAGTCCCAGCTCCTGACCTTTGTGAATCCTTCATTTTCTTAAATTCACGCCTAAACTGGTTTCGTAGCGTGTCTATTTTCTGTTTTATGTCATCTGTCGTAACTGCAGCACCTTGTTCCCGTATCTCAGCAGCAATGGCCTTCAGTGATGTAATGCGCTTGTCTCTGTTTTTGTAACTCTTCAGTTTCACATTCCATAAACATGGATTTTGTCGATAACGCTCAATCAACGTGCGTGTAACAGGTTTTGACCAGTAAAAGGAAAGGGGCTCACTGAAGGTCTCCGAATTAGACATCGCAAGTTACTATGGTGTGACCCGTGTTACAGTGATATATCGTGTGGAAGACAAGCACAAGCCTGCTATGGGAACACCATGATATCGTACGTCTGCCAGGGTCGAAGCTCAAGCCATCGGGCACCACCATGGTGACTTTGCTACAAGACCCATCGGGCAATTTGACGGTTTGCCCGTCAAGTGTGCCCGTTAGAGGGGAAGTCCGCCGATCAAGCCCGATCGTGTGGGCAGGCCTTTAGAGGGGAGGTCCGCCGATCAGACCCGGTCGTGCGGACAGCCCTATAGATTGCATCTCCATCACCGGTTTCTTGCATCATGCGAGTGAAGGTGTGAGAACAGTATCCCACTGTAGTTTTGCCTAACATAGAAGACGTCTTAAAGGGTAACTGCTGCCTTGCAAGATATATATCTTCTTATGGACTAGGCCCACAGCCAATAACTGGTTGAAAACTGCATGGCCATGTCGTAATAATATGAGTCAAATATTTAAAAATTCCAGTAAGGTATTCAAGTACATGTTGATGCTAATTGGTTTCATTCCAGTTAACCACCAATATTTATTCCTAAGCTGAAACTTGGCAAAAAACCATAGGTAATTAAAATACATTTGACGATTCTTGGTCTCATTAAAGTTAACAACCGATGTTGATTCCTATGAAGGTACCAACTATACATTTCCTGAAATACTGATGTTAATTCTTGACATTCCAATGAATTTTTCTACTTATCTCCAAGGTACTACTAAAAGCTACAGGTGAACTAAATTTTTCTAAAAACATATCACAAATCATTATAGGAAAAGAATGCAATCAGCAAAAATCACGTTACTAATTTTTTAGTACAAAAACTTCAAAACATTAATGTGCATTTTTTCTTTTTGCTGAAAGTAAAAAAAAAAAATTAAAGCCAAACTTTTCAAAACCAAAACCTCATAAGCTAGAAGTCATGATCAGTAAAAGAAAAAATAATGAAAGATTTACTTAAAAGAATAACACTCAGGCTAACCTTATCTTCTGAATAGACTTCCTAGGAAACACTATTGAAAGATGAGGCCAGTCTAGCACAAAAAAAAAAAAAAAGCTAATGAATTTCTGGCCAAAAATAACCATAACCACCAGATTTTCAAACTACTATGGACTTTCTTGCTTACAACCATAAAATTTTTTTAACGAGGTCTCCCCACAAAAAACTTTTTATTCCAACCTCCCCCAAAGAAAGAAAATAAATAAAATCCTCTCAACCCAAATACCAACCAACCCCCAACCCCCCCGCAAAAAAACCCAAAACGGGGTTTCTATCCAAACCATCAACGCAAACTTTCTAGCTGAAGAATACATAGGTACTTTCAAAACTGTAATGAAAAATTACTCTAGTAAAATCTCACAAACCACACACAGCTTCAATGTTTTTGTATGAATGCTAACAGTTTTTGTAAGCTAAGTAGAATATACCAACAGACCTGGTGAATGCAAATTAATCACAAATTAATAAACTTTAGTGAGAATCTTCCAAACTAACAGAATCACTGAATCTCAAAACTTACCAGAAAATAATTCAATTTCAGAATGAAAAAAACAATTAAAAACTATAACCTCCTGGTGGTATAAGTTTAATTTCCATAAAGGAGATTCTCCGAGTTGATTTCAATTTATCAGACTTTCTAAATGCAAAGTATCACACGTTAACAACCCTTTATCAAAAGCTTCCTTAACCTTAAATATTTTCACAAACTAACAGACCTGAATTATAAAAGTATTTAGACACACTAATTCAAAATTTAGCAATAAGTAGCTTCCAAATTCCCGTTGACCATAATCAAAAGTTTACCGACTCCTAGATTTGGTTTTATATAAATATATCGATCGCTGTAAACTATCACAAACGCGGGTGAACCCTAGCACTATCATCGTGCACTGAAAAGATAATCCTTAAGTTCCTATGAGGAACAGCACAAACTGATCCTCAAACTTTGTATCTCAAATTCACAAGATATCAGACACTGCTGTTACCAACTTACACTGAATATCAAACTAATGCGACTGCGGAACACCAAATCCATTTTCATGTATAAATTCCAGAATATTACATTCACTGTCACACACTGACTTCTGAATATCAAATGCATTGTGCCAATTAGAAATCAAAACTAGACAGTGTCAAGATTTCCCATACATCAAAACTTACTATCACGAAGCATCGTGGATAAAATGTATTTAAAATTTTCCATCTTGAAAGCATAAGATTGCAATAATTACGCTTTTAGCAGTGCTTCCTAAACCCAACCTGTTACCTTTAGTAATATTAATGACAATTTTCAATTAAAAAGAGGTCTTAAATCTCAAATTTGAACTTCATAAGGAATCCGGAATGCAGACCCACTATAATAATATTGTCAACTCTGACTTATTGACAAACTCCAGACCATCAAAACGTAGCTTTCATCACCACAAATCCACTGACATCTCTAAATGGGTAAATTGCATATCGAGGTAAAACAAAAATGCAAAGAGACTATAAATATTGTCAACTTTGATCTGCTGACAAACTCCAGACCATCAAAACTTAGCTTGAATCACCACAAATCCACTGACATATCAAAAAGGGTAAATTGCATAGAGCTAAAACAAAGTAATTAACATACATCCATCTTCATCCCTGTCTTCATGCAGATTACCCAGAATCGTGTATGTGAAATCACTTCTCATTCTATGAATTCTCAAGTTACTACGTCAAAGTAAATCACACCAAACCAACTTTTGTAGTAACAACAAATTATCATTTACAACGCAAGATGATGAAATTCCATATCACATAATCCAAGACATGAAATTCCACAAACCATGAAATTACATAAAACCACATCAGTCATATGAATTTTCAAGTTTAGCTGTACATTTTACTACTTTCGTTGTCAACCCCTTCAGAGGAAACTGGCTAACACTTGAAGGCAAGGACCATTATAAACTATCAAACGCCCCCAAACTTGACATTAATAATCTGTGTTAACTTCATTGCAGAATTCTCATCACTTGATTCTTCAATTAGGTAGTCTCAAGATGTTGAGTAGTTTCCCAAACCGAGCCAATGACACGAAAAAACTACTAGTTCTAAAAATCAGCTTTTCGATCAGTAAAATCTGGATATTTCAAAGAACAGCAAACTTCCAAACATGTACTTTCGTAAGTTATTTGGTGATTATATGACAGGTCTTCCAATATATTAAGGACTAAATTATCATACCTCACCTAAATAGATTCGTTAACTATGCTTCATGTCTGGTTTAGGTAAAACATCCACTAAAATATCTTCAAAGTCCTTATTTACACACCCTTTTTATTTTCAAAATTCCTTCAAAGTCCTTATTTATACACCCTTTTTTCATTTTTAAAATTCCTTCAAAGTCCATAATTACACCCTTTTTTTTATTTTGTCTCATTACTGACGATGCTATAATTTGCAAGGTCTCTCACGCATAATCTAAAATCTGGCCATCGTGATATTTATCCTCATTTATTATTATTTTTTTTTTAATTTTCTTTTTATTTATTTATTTATCTTTTATTTCAGTTACACGAATGAAATGTCAGCCCAAGGCGAAAAGGCGTTTAGGCCGCCAGCTGGTACCACCTTTTGGAACGACAGCATGTGTCCGAAAAATAATTAAAAAATAGTCATATACTTGACCAAAGGATAACTTTAAGTCTATTTGTTAATATCACTTATACATTTCAAGACATCTAGTAGGATCTGGATTATATTCAGTACGTATCAATAAATCTGTTTAACAAAGTTTCATGTAAACTACCTGATCAAGACGATAAGCTTTCTAATTTCATCAAATGTTCTGAATTTTAAATATTTCCATTTAACATCAACAAAAACATGAACTTGGCAAAACAAGAGCTGTTCTTTAGGCAAAACAAGAGTTATTTAAAAGAAGAAAAATTAAGTAAAACTTAAAACACTTCCAAACTAAACACTTCCTCGAAAAGACAAATTTTCCCGAGAAATGAGAGAATAGTTTGAAGTCGTTCATAACGAGTATTTTTACATCCAATTACAGTATACAAAATTTTAGTCATATATAGTGAAAATAAACCAAAAGCTCTCTAAAGACAATTAAAATAATCATATCAATAAATATTTACAGGCAATTCATCCAATGAGTTCTTGTGAATAGTTCCACCAGCTATAAAGACATGTCTACACAGATTAAGATTAACCCGTCGAAAATATATACGTACATGGTAACCTCAAGTCCTTTGCTAATTGTTTCTCAGTGTTCTAAGGAATTAAATACAAGACCAACGTTCCACAAGACGACGTGACAAATTCACGAGAAAACTGGAAACACAATATCGAAATGGATGAAAATCGTAAATTAACTATGATTTTTTGGCTGTTATACTTCTATCATAATAATTTTCTGGTGGGATAACTCTACGGATAATACACAACGCGTTTCATTATACACCGAGCGTTTCCCCAAGAATTTGCATTAGTACAAAATCACACTGACAAGAGTGAACGTAAGACACGCTAGTCTCGAGTGCGATCTTGCCCCACACCCTTGGCCTTCTTGTCCATAACAGTGTTCTTTGACATTCGAAAGAATCTAAGGCCTGTCCACACGACCGGGCCTGATCGGAGTGCTCCGGGCTTGACGGGCAAATTCTGGCGCACTTACCCGTGAATGTTGTCCACACGGGTGAGGCGATGGAGAGGTGGGCGTGCCCGACGATGCCAGTAGTGTGTTCAGTGCGGTACGATAAACGTGGTGCCTACCACAAAAAAGAAGATATTGTGTAGTATGATAATTGTTTTGTATGTGAAGAAAAAGAAGGGAATATGGTGCAAAGAATGGCTCAGTAAAATAAATATATATGGTTAACGTACGTCTGCCAGGGTCGAAGCTCAAGCCATTGGGCACCACCATGGTGATTTTGCTACAAGACCCATCAGGCAATTTGACGGTTTGCCCGTCAAGTGCGCCCGTTAGAGGGGAAGTCCGCCGATCAGGCCCGGTCGTGTGGACAGGCCTCAAGTCTCCAGCAGTGACAGAGAAAACGGGACTACATCTGGAAAAGGAGGGAAGTATGGGCTCCTCCCATCTCGGCAATCGGCAGCTGTCAGCTTAGAAAAGCTCTTTGAATCTGCTTCGAGGCTGATAATTGGCTGGTCACCTCCTGCTAAGGACACCAACTCCCTCCGCGGGTCACTGCAATGCGACCCCAAGGAGTCTTATTTTTTTTTATTTCTATTTCCAGTTTTTGTTTATAATCTTTCCAGGTCCCTGTTTACATAAGTATACACATCAGATACATCTTAGGACTAATGCGCTTCAGCTTACGTTTCCTTAATTAATAATAATTCATAGTTTTATCTAAACCCTCAGGGTTATAAAGTAATGTCTAAAGTAATGCTCCAGTTCTCTCTTTATCCTAAGAACAAAGTAAATAAACTTCCCTTCCCCAACATAAAGGGATGAAACACTCAAGAAATAATGGTACGTAACAACATTAAATGCTCAAAATTCACGGCACAAATGTCTTGAATCACCACTAAATGTGAGATAGACATCACTTACTTTAAACCTAACTTAAAAGTTCTCATCTTGATAATCCAAAATCACAATGTTACGCCTAACTTAAAATTTCATACCTTGACAATCCAAAATCAAAATGTTATGCCTAACATAATATTTCATTCCTTGACAATCCAAAAACCCAAAATCAAAATGTTACGCCTAAACATAAAATTTCATACCTTGACAATCCAAAATCAAAATGTTATGCCTAACGCAAAATTTCATTCCTTGACAATCCAAAAACCCAAAATCAAAATGTTACGCCTAAACATAAAATTTCATACCTTGACAATCCAAAATCAAAATGTTACGCCTAACTTAAAATTTCATACCTTGACAATCCAAAATCAAAATGTTATGCCTACACAAAATTTCATTCCTTGACAATCCAAAAACCCAAAATCAAAATGTTACGCCTAAACATAAAATTTCATACCTTGACAATCCAAAATCAAAATATTACGCCCGACTTAAAATTTCATACCTTGACAACCCAAAATCAGAATTTTACGCCTAACTTAAAATACACTATCTTCATGATCCAAAATCAAAATGTGCGAGATCATGGAACAACTGATCACTCAAGAATGTCCATGAGTGAACGTGTCAAGAATAGGGAAATTAAGAATAAGGATGTAAAGAGTGGAGAGATCAATTCCCGAGAGGAAGAGTAGATGGGATTGAGCGAGGATGACGCACTGGACCGAAGGAGATGGAAGAATGTGTTGAAAAAACATTACAGTGACCCCATATAGGGACAAGCTTGTAGAGAAAGAAGATGAGGAGGATGATGAATTATCACTTGCATCTTGTGTAGTGTAGTTGGGGGTTTCGGCAATGCACGCGAAATGTGCAAGATTACTCGGCAATAAGAATAAAGTGTAGAAGTGCTTTAATTAAAACAAGCACAGTGCACAGGGTGATTTCTGCAGTGTGAAATAATGCTTCAGAGGAGCATGTGAAGACTTCAACAAGGCACAAAGGACACAGAGCAAAGTAATAAAAAGATGTTGAAAAGGGATAATAACGGTGGAAAGAGACTTTGCAGTTTGTAAATTGCAAAGGGGTGCTTCAAGAAAGATTAAACCATAGAGAGAGAGAGAGGGAAGAGGAGAGAGAAGAGAGGAGAGAGAGAGAGAGAGGAGAGGAGCGAAAAAAAAAGTGATTGAGAGAAAGAGAGAAAGAGAAAGAGAGAGAGAGAAAAAATTACAGGCTTTGGTGATAGAGAAAATATCCAAAACCCAGTTTCTGTAGATAACACTGCCAAGAAGAGAGAGAGAGAGAGAGAATCTGTACCATAACCGAATAGATACTGGATCAAATTGTATTTTTGCTGACTTATTTGCTGCAATTATATTATTCGAAATGAGACTATCGCGTGACGAGCTAACTAACAATCACTTCAGTGTTGTACCTTTCTTAGACAAACGAAGAGGATTAAAGACTCGAGAACTGAGCAAAAAGTTGAAGTACACTAGTTCTATTTTACAACAAAATATAAATTGGTATTACAAAAGTTTCCTTTTATCTAAATTTTCATAGTGAATATTAATACACTGAAATCTTATGGATATTTGATTCTTTCACTGAAATTCTATTGGAATTAGTTGTATGAAAGACATTACCACATTAAAAATACAGATTCACCCCCTAAAATTTAAAATTTATCTCCATATGTCAAGACACTATTAGAATCGGGTGTCCTAAAATCTTCGTAACCTTTAACCAGGATTGTTAAATGAGCTTTAGTCCTTCACAGACAATTATCAAAATGGCTGTTCTAAGCTTAAGAATAACCTCTTCCGTTTAGATTTGCCTTCTGATAAAGACTTCAATTTCATTAGTACCCTAAATTTCCCAGTACTTTATATGACAACTTATAAACCTATGTCGACTCCAACTTCATTTGAGCCTGTTTTAACGTTGACGACTCTCATTTTCTACTTTCAAAGGATATCAAGCCCTTCGTTAGACCACTACAAAAGAAAAAAGATACGAATGACTTGGCTCTCTTACATTAAACGGCTTAAGAATGAAAGCTACCCCAATAGTTAACTAGAGAATTTACCTATCACGACAAAAGCCTGGGAAATATTTAGTGTTCTGTTTAAACAATTATCTAACACTTTCAAGATTAAAATTTAGTGTACGCTCCCTTCATAATTGTGTTTGCTTATTGACTATTATGCTTAAAATACTTATCTTAACAATACCAACCCACCTCTCTAACAGCACTTTAAATGTGAGTTTCATAACTTCGTATTCCTAGGATACCATTGTATAAAACCCAGATTCTTCTAAAAGAAAAGTAACCCAGCACTCTAATTTGGAACCTTCAAATGCCAGTGTCTTGAAATATGTAGATAGACAATGATTATGCTCTTTAGATATTCAGCAGTACTTACACCATTCGTTTTTTTTAAGTTTAATGCTTGGCAAGATGCAATATTTCCACAAGCTTTGAAAAATAATTTTGTAATTTAAACATCCTAGAAAATTGACAATTATTGAATAACATTAAATATTTCCTGTCCAGGAATTTAAACTGTAAATACTTCTGCCATTGTTATCCTTACTATAACCCCTACTGTAGTAAACCAAGACTCTACATAATCTAAATGTGTAAGTGAAAGTAACAATGTAAGTAGCAAAGGTATTCAGAAATTCAATCTAGTCTTGGCTATGACTTATCATGACAACAGGCAAATGATAAAGGCTACTATAAATGTGAGGAATACTAACTATGACTGAAGCTAGTCTATATCATCTATAAAACTCATGCATTGAAAAACTGTCATCATGTGTGATTTGGCCCAAAATGTTACCGGTTCTACATTGCGTAATGCCTTGTGAGTCCAACTTGTCTAAATCATCCGCAACTGCCTCAAATTATTGTGGAAAATCAAAGCTTACTCTTCGTAACGAATTACTAGCTATGAAGCAGAAATGAATGTTATGAAAACTACTTTAAAATAAAATCACCTCCCACTAACCTAACTTGATATTTGACACAAAATCATTTAGATAACCACGTTGAATCACTAAATACCAATACGGAGTCCGACTATTAATACTTTAGGAGAGCATTACGTATTCTGACACAGCAAATGTCTCGATCTCTAACTAAATAATACCATGGACAAATGTTATCTGGATTGTCAGACAACCCAACTCCTGACATTACTGATCTATACTAAAGTATTTTGGACAACCAGGACTGCTTGTGCACCTTACAATACCCGACAGGTGATATTAATCCGATAAACAGTTTCTGCAACAAATAAATTTCAGTAAAATCTGTATCCTGCAACATACAGCCACATGATACGCGCTATTAAATTAAAATTTTATTTTCATGATAAAATAAATTTTTGAACATACTCACCTGGTAGTTATATATATAGCTTAACGTCAGGGGACGTAAGCTATATTATACTATATATATATATATATATATATATATATATATATTATATATATATATATATATAACTACCAGGTGAGTTAGATGTTTGAAAAGTAAAAATGATGCATTCCGATTCCTGTCGAGCTACTTAATGGTGGCATTGAATGCATATGTTCACCATCACTGGTGATGATGACTGACGAATCATAGGATTTTAAGCAGAATAATTCAAGTTGGTACTGAAGGAGTATCTTTTATTATCCTTCAGGTGGTCTTGACCGTCCATTTACTAACTGCATAACGGCTGAAAGAATGAGACAGAAGTTAATTATGTTACGTAAACTATGATTACTTTAAATATAAGATGTTAAAAAAATATATCAAGTTAGCTATAATAAGGCTTCAAACATCCTATTCATGTACTTGAGATCCTTTGGCAAGAAGGTACTAATGCCATAGGTAAAAATGGCTCAAAACTGAACATCTGTTACATTTCATTCTGTCGTGTGTCAGTGGTACTATATTATTGAAAATTAAGTCAAGGCTAAAGAAAAATTTGTTTAATATAAGCTTTTGATCTCTATTTAAATTTAACTGAAAACTGGGGATACCTACAGCTTAAATGTCACTCGGCAAAATAAAGATAATTTGTATCTGAATGATTTACCATTTATTTGTATTATTGCTACCCGAGTCCATCCATAACCACCGCCAAACCGCTTCAGTTATCCTACATCATTTGGTGTCACCTCTCCCTGTTTAGTCTTGAATCCCCCAAGTATTCATCTAGTCGATTCAAATTGTTTTCGAACCTATTGCATCATTTAAATTTAAAGGAATAATGGCAATAGTTAATACTATCTATCAGCTTGCCTTGTCTCACCATAATTATCAGCACTATAGCTATTTTCCATTGCTATTACATAATTTTACATTAGCAACCCATTTACATTCATAAGTGATATGTGCCTATTTTGTAGAATTGTAACTCATCTGGATTTGACACCTTCAAGACTAGACAAAGATTCAAGAAACAAAAGAAAATCAAAATATATTAACTTCATATAAACCAATATAAAGCTTACTTACAGCATTCTACGTTAAGCATGTAAAGTATGAGGGATATTTAAGGTACAACATGCTTCCAGAGACATGAGATTTACAGAATTTCTATCGTGCAGTTGGTAATTTAAAACAAGTTCACAGGGCTGTAGTGATAAAATATTTCACTATTTGTAAAGTATACTGCACAAACAACGTTACTAGAAGCATTTTTTTTTTTACTGTACAAGGGATTCTGTCTGATCCAAATCTTCTGCTGAAAAATAAGTTATTAGTTCTGGTCTGGATCTGTCTGAATTGAATGTAATGCCCGATGGTTAATCAGCTGAAGATGGGCATGACAAGACATGAAGGGGGAAATTAATTAGACACTATGTACACTACCAACCACTAAACAATTCCCTAATTCTCTATGAAGTTAAGTGCCCTAATTCACTATTTCAAGAGTTCATACTTCATAGATAAACTGAATTGAATAAAGCACAAATATCTTAATACGATTTCCTGAAAAAGCTAGATTGACTGATTTATAGATTTTGGGCATAGATGCCAAACACTGGGGCAACTGTGGCCATACAGCGCTTCCAATCAAACATTAACATAGCTAAACTTCCTCAAAACTATAAATTAAGATAAAAAGAAAATCATATATATAAATTTAGCTAACATTCATTAAAACTATAAATTATAAAGATATAAAAATGGAAAAAGCTAGAACATGATACCATAACCAACAATAGTGCCACAATTCTTCAATTTCAGTGTTCATATTCATAGATTACACTGAATTGAATAGACACCTATCTGAATACAATTCAACACTCACTCTTATTTGTGGACTCGAAGGCCCTCTCTGTCAGTCCTCTGATGGTCTACAAGGTAGGTCTCTGTGAAGTTTTCACTTCTCAGTCTCTTGAACAAGCTACCTCTCCTGTGTCATAATCCTCTTCAGAATTTTCGTCCACCTTCACTATCTCCTAATTCCTGGGACACATGATTGCACTTAAAATTCCTCGTCATATCTTCGTCACAATCAGGGTGCCTCAATCGATGTTCAAAATGGTAACTTTTGCTCATATTTGCTACGTGATTAGTCATTTAATTCTCTAATTCCACATTTTCTAGTTGCTTGAGGATGAATTTAACTCCACCACTATTTTTCCCCTTCTTAGTCCCCTTCTTAGCAAGTTGTTAAGTCCATGGAATGTCTTCCTTATGTGTTAAGCCTTTCAATTTTTAAAATCACCTTGCAGTATTAATTACACAAGTTTTCGTTGCTAACATTTCATCAGCCCAAGTGCCTAAAAACTTACCTCAATAGTCCGAGTTGATTATTCAGAAACAACATCTCTGTTTGAATCGGTTTTCACATTCTTAAACTGTCTCCTCACCCTGTGACTGAGTGGTCTTTGGCATACTAGGCTAAGTTTCAATTGAGCTGTTATCTTTTAACCTGCGTCACTCCCAAACCTTTCAGGAACTGTATCCAATGATTATCTGCCATGGTAAAAAAATACAACATGGACAGGATGACCAGAATACACCGATTTACTGTTTGAGATCTAATCCATTTATGTATAAGGTGTGCAGAAGATATATTTGTCTCAGAACTTGTGGTTCAGGTGCTGCTGGTGATGCACAAGAACACAGCCAAATTTAGCATTAGCATGGGAGTGGAGTGTGCACTGCACGATCACCTACAAAGAACTCCATTACTTCTCATGAAAT
This sequence comes from Macrobrachium nipponense, assembly GCF_015104395.2. Taxonomy (NCBI): domain Eukaryota; kingdom Metazoa; phylum Arthropoda; class Malacostraca; order Decapoda; family Palaemonidae; genus Macrobrachium; species Macrobrachium nipponense. The sequence continues at coordinate 13,623,013 of NC_061098.1, forward strand.
TCTCCTTAATGCCACTCACCCATGCCAGATGAGTCCTCAGTCTCCTCCCGGACTTGCCTCTTGGGGACACATCAGTGACGGTATCCTGGGAGTAGTCAGGGTCTCTGGGTCTCTATTCACACTAACAGAAATCACTACAGACCAGGCAGCAAGCCACAGATGATCAACCTCGCCAGGGAGATCTGGCTACAAAGTGTCTACAACCCCATTCCAAATACCAGTGGTCCACCCATGACAGACCTCCCGAAGAAGGAAGATAAGTTGCTGAAGGCTCTAGACTCAAAATGCACAGCCCCACCATCTGTGAGATCAGCAACAACCCCAGTTGAGCTCCTGGTGAGTACAGGTGTTTGTAAGTTTATAATACCTGCATCAATCATTGACTGGCACTTACCACCTGATATCCAGCTGCAACCTGGGGCCACTAATGCCGGGCCGATAGCATCCTGCAGCCATTGAAACTTCATTCTTCACCTGATGGGACGGAAATACAAGTGGAAATTTATCATCTCTTTAGTCTAAAGTCCCCTCCTTGGTGCTGACTTGGACACAACAGGCTGCTCATGGGTTTCGCTAACCACTGCCATACAACATGCCTACTTTACGAAAGATAACTCTCACGGGGGATAAAACATGTACCCATATCATTGGTAAGGTCGACCAACCTACGCTATCTCCTGCACGAGTTCACTAGAACCACCAACCTACACTATACTATCTCCTGCATAAGTTCACCAACATCTTCCAATCTAGAACTCCATCACACAGTATACTGGGGTACCAGTCAAACAAATTCTCCTCCATCATATCAAGACAGCATGTCCCCAGGTCCACTCCAAGTTCTGCCGCCTGTTGATCTTATCGGTGTGACTGAAGTGTGTGGTTTTTACGTTGCCTTTTCTTGCAACATCTGATTTTTATATTTCCTCCGATTTTGTTATTACAATGGTGTCCAAGTTTCATGCCTCTTATCTTGCAATAATCTTCTTTTATCTTATCTTTAATTCCTTTAGTCTAGATATTCACCTTCTTTGGAAGCATTTATTCTTTTATTAACTCAACATCTTTTAAAACTTGCATTAGATTTTCTTTATATACCACTATGATGCCTCAAATCAGTGACGTTTTCTTTTGTTCCACTCAAAATGAAGTGCAGTAATGGACCTGCAAAGGGAAACTTTCTATAAATAAAGCAAACCTCACAATACAAAATGAATGTTATGACCTAAAAGTTTGCTCACTGTGTTGATCAAGAACATCTTGACCTTAATACAAGACCTAATATAATAACACTACTTAAAATGGGAAACAAAACAAGCTGCATTTTTATGAATTATACACACTGTACCAAAATCCTTCAAGTTATATATATATAAAAAAGGTATCGCATTCATTTTTAGCCATTGGTCATTAGACCCAAAAATCATGAAAGTAATATCTGTTTGGAGTAACCAAATCAAATCTTCGACTTGAAACTTTACAATCAGAGAAAGCAAATAATTGTCTGAAATATAGGCATTGAGAAGTAAAATGAACTATTTCGGCTTAATCCACGAAAGCAGTCTAACAATTTTACTAAGAACTAAACCAGTGAACAAAAATAACTAAAAACTGTATTAATAATTATTATCATCCATAGTTTCAGTTTTCACTTTTGTATATAACACATGCTTTCCTAGCTTTGATTAGACAAAAAATATCCCTTACCATTTAACATTAACAGGTCACCTGGTGATGATGATGTTACAGAATATCTGAACTTCAAGCTGCTATGTTATGACTATGATGCTCGGAGACCTAAGAAACCAGAAATTGATTATCAGTACAGTATTAACTGAATCAAACGCAAATCCTAACAGCTGAACTGGGCTAAAAAGAATATATGGATGCTAATAAACTCGACAAATAATGCTGAAAGTCTATGCAAATAATGCCGAATGACTTGATATATTCAAGAGCCTTTGTCCTTTCAGGAACATCCAAAAACACAGCTCTGCTGAATTCTGCATCTAATTAAAAGCTAAGCCAACCAAATTGTAATTTCAGGCATGAATTTCAGGCATATTCCATGTTCAAGAGGCAAAGAGAAGGCTATGCCTGCTACCTTTGATGGATGAACAGGGTTGCTGTGTGTACAGTAAAGTCTGTGTAAAGCAACGACAGCACAAATAAGAGTTGAAACTAGGGATTAATTCAAAAGGAATTGTCGGTAAAAACACCACTGCAGTTTGCTAAAAGCTGTTTAATATGGCAGGGAGGGAAGGTTGTAGGATGAAATAACAATAAGTTGAAATACAGTATGCACCATTTGGCTAATATCATGGATATTGTGGAAAATCCCAAACATTGTGATGCCGTCTCAAGAAGTGGAGTCTATTACCAATACCGAAACCTCTTAATACGGTAAAGAAGCATTCTATTTTGATCTTTATCTTCCGTTTGGAAAAGTGGTTCCTAGTTCCTCCCCTTAAGAAAACTACTCGAGTAGGTCAAAGTCCGGGTCTTCTGATACAATGTCCTTTTGGTATAAACTGAAGTTGTGTCGTACAGCCATGAACTCTCAGTTAGTTTCCACAAAACCAGTTTAAACACAAACTTATTCCTTCACACATTAATATGTTTTTCATAAAAACTGTCGCATTTGCTCTTGAACAAGATCCAATAGGTATTGACCTCGGATCAATAACCCAAATAACGTCAATTATTTACACCAATAAATCTCCTTCGTTAATTCTTAACAGGCACAGTACTTGTCTGTTTCAGTGTTACTACAAAAGTAGCAATAGCATATGTAATTTTCTCCTTTATTGACAATCTGCATTAGATACCTACTTCAGATCTGTTAAAGCTTTTTCGTTCTTAACATAAGCCTTTGCACCAATTGTTAAATATAACTGTGGATCATGTTTCAATCAAGTTTGATTATAAACCATTGTTATAATCCAGAGTTGAGAATATGACAATGTTTTAGCATCTTGAATATTTCTGACAACAGACATAGTACGACTTAAAATTACGGGGGTAATTCTAAGCCCTAATTCCGTGGTAAAGTAGACTGTGGCAGTTTGTTTTTCTGTTATTTTACTTATTGAACAAGAATTTAAAGTAATATTTATTCGACAGACTGTAATTAAACCGTAATTTACCTTTGAAGACTACATGACGGTAAAAGGGGTGCGATGTACTGACGTACAGAGTTCAGAGCAAAATAACAGATTAGTTACAGGCAACTCCACCCGGAGTTATCCTCTAGAATGACCAAATTACGCAAGCGGCACACTTTTGGGCCTTTTCCAAGCAGATGAAACATATATCAACTTGATGCATCCCAACCTAACCTACCCTTAATCTAAGTTGACCTAGGACATCGCGCCATGACCGGACCCAGGGCTTTGCCCTCTCAAGATTCCCAGTGTACATAAGAACATGGGTGAAAATGACCATCAGGTGACCATTTCCGATGCTGAAACGCGTGTTAGTAAGGATATAAATATATCATAGCAATACTAATTAGTAAAGAAAAAAAAAATTAAAAGTCGTACTAGATTAGGCTTTAAGCTTGTAAATAGGTTATACCAACATGAAAACCATGGCCTATACACATAAC
>NC_061098.1:13630563-13708063 GCF_015104395.2 Macrobrachium nipponense
GACCCCAAAGAGTAGGGGAAAGAAATCATTCGCGAGGATTTACTTTGCTCTCTCTCTCTCTCTCTCTCTCTCTTACTCTCTCTCTCTTCCTACTCTCCCTTAGTTGTGGGGGGGGTTTACCGATAAGTAAATTTACGACGGATCCACTGCCTTCATTTCAATCCTTGGGGCATTTGATAGCTTATTTGTAACTATTACTATGTTTTTTTTCCATCTGTTCAATCCGCCTGTGGTGGGCATCGCGCATGGCAACACTGCGTCCCGTGCTTTAATAGTTACGGTTATGTCTGGAATTTTAGGGTAAAAAAAAAAAAATAAAAAAAAAAAAAGGATATCATGGGTTGTACATTTGCAACTGAAAAAGTTGTTTTAAAACAATTTACTGTTATGTCGAAATACACCCGTTTAATATTCGAAAAATAATATCATTATATAAAGACCCCGGGACGCAGGTTGCTGCCGATTGGCGGCAAACACCATAGGCGGTATCTGGACAGTATGGAAAAAAAACAAAACAGAGTATAGTGACAGGTGAGGCGACCTACTAACCTACACCATTCAAGTGTTTGAGAAACTGAAATAAAAACTTGTGGTTGGAATGACAGGTATTGCCGATAACTTCATTCCTAAGCTCCTCCTTACTTCTCTCTCGTTCGGGGGGAGGTCGGTTTGTTCACGACGACGGAGTGGGGGAAAAAACTTTTTTTAATTCTCTTCCTCTGACTGAAACCTTTCAATTGATTTAAACTTTCAAGATACAGTGGGGTAAATTAATTGGGTCATATTCTATTTATATTATAAATATTATAAATAATATAATATTATATATATAATATAATACATAATAATACTAATATATATATATATATAGTATATATATATATATATAATATTAATAAGTATCATATATATAATTATATTAGATATATATATTATATATATATATATAGACATACATACATACATACATACCATAAACATACATACATATAAATGTTCTTTTGTAGGGACAATGAGGCTCGCTATCGTTCCTGCACAGACAAGTTGAAGGGTTGCCGTGAATGAAAACTGTATTATAGTTCTTTCTGTGAACGGACAGACAAAGTTCTTCCAACGTGTTGGGAAAGACTTTTGTGACGTCCGATATTTAATTTTCGACAGCCAGGCCATTTCCAGCGGGAAATAAGTGGAGGAATAACTAGATGTCTGGATAGTTGGATACCTTTGGCAGTTGATTTTGCCGTTAACAAGTTGAGGTTTGTCCGTCGTAAATTGTCGGCAGAATTATCCACCGTCTGCCACGCCGTGCGTGATATGGATCAATGGCCGAGTTTCTCCAAAGCAAGGGGAGGGGCTTTGGAAGGAAGGGCTTCACCCAAGATAACTTCTGTACCTAAACAATATAATAAAGCTCTATTGTCGACCGTGAGAAATAATCTCAATTTGATTTTCATTGTTTGCCTACTGCATACTTGGTCACTTATTTCCTTTTCGTTTTCGTATTGTAAGGAGGTTCGGTATATGTTCTCTCTTTCTTGCAATATTTACGGGCAAAATCCATTAAATTATTCTGCAGCCCCCTTTGGAACAATTTCAGTGGTTCATTTTCTAATTTTCCCATTTCCCCTTTGTTTGGGATGAATAATTTCCTGACTTCGCCTAAGTCTCAAATTCCCGTTTTCTATGTTATCGTCCTACGCAGTCTTTGGGAGCCGGTAGTTCTTGTTATGACTTTCTTCTGAGTTTTTCCTTTCCAAATAATTGGGGTTTCGAGGAGGGCTTTCCGCTCCTCCTTTTAGTTATTTAGTAGCTCGTTATTTAATCTGCAAATGTATTGAAACTCGCGTAAAAAATTTGCCCTTAGGCAAAGCCAAAAAGTGCCACCCTTTCTCAAAGTAGTTTGAGTACCCTTTCGGGCCGGTTTAGCAAGTTTGTTGCTTGTGTAGACGAGAACCGTTAGTCTTTTGGAGCATTAAAAAAAGAAGACGTGTTGTAAATAATTGTAAACGTGTAACCAAACTTCTGTAGGCCTTCGGGAACTAGTAAACCGATGTCTAAAATGGTGTATTGTGTAACCTTGACCCTTAAAGTTCCGCACCAATTTCAACTCGGTGCCTATCTGCAGCCATTCCACGTAGTTGTCCATAAAACGCTTCCCAACTCTTCTCTCTCTTCTCTTCTCTCTCTCTCTCTCTCTGTCTCTCCTCTCTCTCTCCTCTCTCTCTCCCACACACTAAATTTGGTATAATCCGGTTATGAAACTAGCCCATTGCAACATGGCGCGGGGACTAAGACGGAATCGAAGATGAACCCCCCCCCTTCCCATCCGGGAAAAAAACCAACAAAGCAAACATTTATATTTTACATGCAAACATGTCATATGCAAAAGTCTGCGTAGGTTATTTGCCTTAACCCCGAAGCAGCTTTTCTAGAACGAGGAAAGAGAGCATTTTCTCGCTACTCATTGCTAACCCCAATTAAAAACAAAAAATTTAATACAAACGCGCAATTGCCACACAAAACAAAATTGGCAATCTTGGGAAGCTTCGCAAACGTTGCAATACGTCCCCCCGTCGCGTGATTAATGGTGTCCTCAAAACGGCAATGATAACAATTGCTAATTGAGGTCCTAAGTAATGGGTAATGGCGGCGTTCTGTCATGTTGAGTCCATTGTCATCAAGGGGCAAAGCAAAAATGGCCTTTCGCGCAACCTCGGAAAAATTAAAACTGCCTGAAAGAGCAGGACGATTTGGGTGGGCTATAGTTGAAGATTCTCATCAACCCCGTGCATTTGATGTCTATGGCCAGGTCCCTTACGGACCAGCTCCATTGATCGGCTGTTGATAACGCCAATCACAGGGCTGGAAACTCTTCAGTCACTCGAGAGAAGTTCCAATGGGTAGGAATTCTATGTTTAACCACCTCTCCTTAGGGGTGGTACTTTTGAAAAGACGTAATCCTTCAGGAGAGGTGGAGCATTAACAGTTCCTTACACAAGTGAACTCTCGAGAGGGACTGAGAGTTTCCCAGCCCTGGGTGAATTCGGCTTGATCCAAACAGCCAATTCAGGAAGGCGTCGCAAAGGGACTGGCCTAGACATCAAAATGGCTCGTTTCTTCACTTTCCCGTCAATCGTTTGTGGTCAGCGAAAGTTTGAACCTTATTCGTAATTATCAGGATGGCTCAAAATCTCCATTACGTTATTTATTTCCTCCTCGTTGCATACAAAGATTTCAATCCTTTTTTACTGTCAATGGTATGGTGCAATCCAACAAATACTTTTTTTATAACGTCATCCTGCGTAGGGTTTAAGTTACCTTTTCTATGGTAAGGGGCAGTCGCCCTCCCTTATGAGATTGAAAATAATTTCAATTTTTTGGTTTTTAATGCACATGAGATAATTTTCTGCAATCAGCCCGTCAATGATACGTTTTTTCGAAAAGGTTAGGTGAGGTTTAGGTCAATATGTGTTTGAATGAAATATGCTCAAGGAGGCATTTTTCTAGGTGTTTCAATTTGCACCAAATCAGAGTTCGAAGTAAACCTTTATTTTTAACTCAGAAATTGACCGTAGGTTTTTGTCGTATTTTTCCCTTTTTCACAAATTTCTTACGTCATTCCCATCAAACGCCCATGATTTCACGTATTCATTGATCTTTGGAGTTTTTCTCTTCATTAGTAACAGTCGTCTGATTCTGTCAACTGTTTAAATTTTAGACATTGTAGATGGCGCATATTTCGACTCAAAGGGACCCTCAAAAACACTTTCCTTTCCCTTGAACTGTCTTTGTTGTTGTGTTTTAGAAATCCTTGCTCCCAGTATAGGCTTTAAAAACCGCTCCCCTAGTCAAACCATTTTTCTGTGGATCGATTCGCACAAGTCAGTTTTTTTTTTTTTTTTTTTTTTGTTTTTTTTTTTTTTTTTTTTTTTTTTTTTTTTTGCTTTTAAAAAATCGTTGCCTAAGATTTTGTACGACCGTTTTCTTAGGTGAGTAATCAAACTTAACTGGCGAAGAGAACTTGTTCATTTTCGTAAACTAAAATAAAATGAATGGCAATAGTTTAAAATCATGTGAAATCATTGGCCCATAGGTTAGGCTAATTTTATTCATAAGGTGAAAATGCAAGTGCATTTTAGTTCGTATGTGTATAGGCCAATGGTTTTCATGCTTGGTATAAACCCTATTTATACAAGCTTTAAAGCCTAATCGAGTTACTTTAATTTTTTTTTTTTTACTAAAGTTATTGCTTATGATATATTTAATATACCTTAACTAACCACGCGTTTCAGCGTCCGGGAAATGGTCACCTGATGGTTCATTTTCTTTCACCCATGTTACCTATATACACTAGGAATCGTGTTGGTGTTGAGGGCAAGGCCCATGGGGTTCCGGTGTCAAAGGGCGGCGATTGGCCCGAGGTCAAACTTTAGATTAAGGGTAGGTGAGGTTGGGAGTGACCATCAAGTTGATTATATGGCCTTGGATTCTCGCTTCCGGGAAAAAAGACCCAAAAGGGTGTAGACCGGCTTGCGTAATGTGAATTTGGTAATTCTCAGAGAATAACTCCGGGGTTCGGAACTGGCCAAGGAAACGCCTCCCCACGGAATACGATAGACCACTAGGGATTAGGGCATCAAAAATGTATTTTAGGCCAGTTGTTTAGTACTGGCTACTTGGGTTGGGGGTTGAATTGGCTGTCGGACTCCCTTTTAAATTAAACAAAAATTCTTAATAAGCAAACCAATTACTTATAAGGGAACACTCGTCTTTTCCAAAGAAAGAAAATACCCAAACGGGTGGAGGTTATTACCTAGATCAACCCGTAATTTTTCCCATGTATTCTTGTTATCGTTTTTTAAAAAAATTTTTCTTTTCCAACAAATTCTGGAAGCACTAGATTGCATTATACATTTAGTGGCCTGTCACCATCTACAGCATTTAAGGAAGCTTATTTTGTATTGGTTTGCTTAAACCAATGTATGGTGTTTTTGGCTAATTTACGATAGTTAATGTTGCTTTGTGTTTTGAGGCCTTCCTGAATGGTGCTAAATATAAAAAGCACTCTCTAAAATCATAGTAAATTTACTGTTACTAAGGTATTTAACTGAAATAATGTTCCTGCACCTCCATTCCCCAATTGGGATGGTTGACTTGTCCCCACGTGGAATTTTCGGTTGGTGTATGACCACCATATTTTGGAAAGTTTGTAGTTATTTTCTTTTCGAAAATTGGATGCGTAAACAATTGCTGAAAACACCTTGGACAGGTTATTTTTGTACAAGTTTTACCGGTAAATCGTAAGCTGCTCTGGAGCCGACTTTTAGTATAAATGGTGTTTATATCCGTTGAAAGAAGATACTAAGTATGTTCTAAGGAAGACGGAAAATTATTAGTGGCGGCCTGAAAGTCCATTATCTGTCTAGAAAAGAAAAAAACACAATCTTGCAACCCCCAATATTTGTACCTACAGAAAAAAAACAAAAAAGTCCCATGTTGTTTGTCTCTGTCGTATCACCGATACATTTTAATGAGCTCCTATTCGTTAGTTTGGTTGTGCTGCGCAGTCTCGAATTGTCATGGGGAAACCACACCTTCCGAATGACGTCACAAAAAAACTCCACCCAAAAGTGACATCATTATAGACAATATCCAATCGTAATAAGCACGTTTCAATTTTCTCTGAAACAAAAGATAGCACAGTGTTTTTAGCCAATGACAATATAATGTTACCAAGTCGTAAATCTTTTTGGCAAATACACCTTATTTTCTCCAATTAAGCGTTAGGTAAATCTAAAGGAGAGCTCTGTCTCTTGTTTGCAGAAAAAATATATATTTTTCAGGTGTATTTTTTATGATATGCTTAAAACTGATCATTAATATTGGTGGCATCAAGCAATTACACCCTTGTTCCCATCTAACAATCTTGGGGGGACCCCAGTGGGAACCGGGGTTTTTGGGTGGGGGGGAGCAGGAGAAAAGTGATTTCCAGGGCACTACCTAACCAAACAAACCACCTAATCCAACCTAGAGCACCGTACCCTACCGAGGCCTTGCGGAAGCCCAGCCCCCTGCGACCCCCCCTTAAGTGTACTACCTTCCCTGCACACTTCAAGACAATTCCGCAAAAATTTGAGCAGCCATTAGGCTAACTGAGACAATACTCTAGCATATTTCACACAATCAAAATAATATACAGGAAATAGCTTACCTTACATAGGTTTTATCGCACCGAAAGGCTTTTTTTGTTCAAGTCAGAAGGCACTTTTTCTTACAAGTTCGGGCAAATGTGTTCACTCTTGATTAAACCGTGATTTTGGGCAATCACGTCACAAAAAAAACTCCACCCAAAAAGTGACATCATTATAGACAATATCCAATCCAATCGTAAGTAAGCACGTTTCAATTTTCTCTGAAACAAAAGATAGCACAGTGTTTTCAGCCAATGACAATATTTAATGTTACCAAGTCGTAAATTTTTTTCTTTTTTTTTGGCAAATACACCTATTTTCTCCAATTAAGCGTTACTTGCACTAGCGCCATGAGTGAATTACCACGACCTTCTACAAGCTCCGATTTTGTTCCCCAGGAAAGTTTTCCCATAGTGTGAAAATTGTTACGTGAATTATAGAGATTTCACAAACTATTATTATGGGCATATGCCCATAATAATAGTTTGTGAAATCTCTATTAATTCACGTAACAATTTTCACACTATGGGAAAACTTTCTTGGAGAACAAAATCGGAGCTTGTAGATGGTCGTGCTAATTCACTCATGGCGCTAGTACAAAGTAACGCTTGGTAGATCTAGGTATATATCTGCGTCTGGTATTTCTTTGGAAATTACAGTTAGTATAGTATTTGGTGTTGCTTATTAAGACTTTACCGTTAATTTTTTTTGGTGGTCGACTCTTAATTGAACACCCCCTAGGGGTCAGTACTAAATGCAGAGAAATGCATTTGACACCCCAATCCCTAGTGGCTTTATTATTCGCGACCATTCCTTGAAGTCCATGCAAAGTTTATTGCCTAGAATTTGGTTAGGGTGTTAAGTGAACCTTTTCAAAGTGACACTATGAGCTAGTAAGTTAGTACCTACTGACCAGGGTTTATGTTTGGGTAGGTCCAAGGTAGCTAAGTTCCCTATCCAGGTAAGGACCCAGTACCCTAGTTTAGGTCAGGTTAGGTGCATTTTAGTTAGGTCACAATCCTATTATTCATATGAATTTACAGTGCCTAAGGTTAAGTTAGATGTGAGTGTCGAGTTGGACTATAAACTTGATGCAATGCTGAGCAAGGACCTGTGGCCCTATGTTAGGTTAGGTCTGCTTACACCCATGTATTTCACTCCATTTATGTTGTCTACCCAAAAACACTTGATTTCATGCTATGATTTTGTGCTATGGTCACCCGTAATGGTAGATCTAAGCCCTTATACCGCGGCGAACTAGACTGGGAGTTATTTTTTCTATAGATTTTTACCTCCTGAACGAGAATTTAAAGTAATATTTTTTCAGCCGGCTGTAATTAATCTGTAATTTACCTTTGAACTATATCCTACGGTAAGCAGGACCGATGGGAATGCGGGGTTCTGGGTGGGGTAAAACACTTGGGAGAATTACACCTTAACCTCTATCCTACGGTAAGGGGGGCTGATGGGAAAGCGGGGTTATGGGTATGGTAAAACACTTTGGGGAAGGTTTCGACATGATTGCGTTATTTCCTCTTATTTATGACATCTGAAACACGAAAGACAGACTGAAATAAAGCGATAAATAAACCGATGATGGAGCCGTTACATAGCCAAAATCCACCTATTACTACTGCTATTATGACGCTAAATCCTACTGTGTATGCATCATGTTATAGGAGACCAAGGAGAGCTTTTGTTTGTGACTTTGTCACTGACTCCTTACCTATGTTACACTTCTAAGCATTACTTCCTGTAAGAAGGGGCTCCGCCCCCCGGTCAGATAACACGTTCTTCTAGGTTAGGTTAGGTTGGTTAGGTTAGTATTATAACCTATATGTTACACTCCCTGCTGGTTACGTATCCCACCAAGGTCTACCAGAATTCAAATATGGCAGTTTGTTTACGTGGTTATTGGCCCCCGAACCAAAACTTCGATTGTTCTGTCGAAGTAGACTGTGGCAGTTGACGTTTTCCTATGTGATTTTACTTACTTTACAAGAGTTTAAGGTAATATTTTGCCGGTCGCCTGTAACTGATCTGTTATTTACCTCTTATTTGTGCTGTTGTTGCTTTACACAGACTTTACTGTACACACAACAATCCTGTTCATCCATCAAAGGTAGCAGGCATAGCCTTCTCTTTGCTTCTTGAACATGGAATATGCCTGAAATTACAATTTGGTTGGCTTAACTTTTAATTAGATGCAGAATTCAGCAGAGCTGTGTTTTTGGATGTTCCTGAAAGGACAAAGGCTCTTGAGTATATCAAGTCATTCGGCATTATTTGCATAGACTTTCAGCATTATTTGTCGACTTTATTAGCATCCAAAATATTATTTTTAGCCCAGTTCAGCTGTTTAGGATTTGCGTTTGATTCAGTTAATACTGTACTGATAATCAATTTCTGGTTCTTAGGTCTCCGAACATCATAGTCATAACATAGCAGCTTGAAGTTCAGATATTCTGTAACTTCATCATCACCAAGTGACCAGCTAATGTTAAATGGTAAGGGATATTTTTTTTGTTTAATCAAAGCTAGGGAAGCATGTGCTATATACAAAAAGTGAAAACTGAAACTATGGATGATGGTAATTTATTAATACAGTTTTTAGTTATTTTTGTTCACTGGTCTAGTTCTTAGTAAAATTGTTAGACTGCTTTCGTGGATTAAGCTGAAATAATTTATTTTTACTTCTCAATGCCTATATTTCAGACAATTATTTGCTTTCTCTGATATAATTTCAAGTCGAAGATTTGATTTGGTTACTCCAAACAGATATTTCTTTCATGATTTTGGGTCTAATGACTAATGGCTAAAAATGAATGCAGTACCTTTTTATATATATATATAACTTGAAGGATTTTGGTACAGTGTGTGTAATTAATAAAAATGCAGCTTGTTTTGTTTACCATTTAAGTAGTGTTATTAATTATAGGTCTTGTATTAAGGTCAAGATGTTCTTGATCAACACGTGAGCAAACTTTTAGGTCATAACATTCATTTTGTATTGTGAGGTTTGCTTTATTTATAGAAAGTTTCCCTTTGCAGGTCCATTACTGCACTTCATTTTGAGTGGAACAAAAGAAAACTTCACTGATTTGAGGCATCATTGTGGTATATAAGAAAAATCTAATGGAAGTTTTAAAAGATGTTGAGTGAATAAAAGAATAAATGCTTCCAAAGAAGGTGAATATCTGGACTAAAGGAATTAAAGATCAGATAAAAGAAGATTATTGCAAGATAAGAGTCATGAAACTTGGACACCATTGTAATAACAAAAATCGGAGGAAATATAAAATATGTTGGAAGGAAAAAAGGCAACGTAAAAAACCACACTCTTCTGTCACACCGATAAGATCAACAGCGGCAGAACTTGGAGTGAACCTGGGGACATGCTGTCTTGATATGATGGAGGAGAATTAGTTTGACTGGTACCCCAGTATACTGTGTGATGGAGTTCTAGATTGGAAGATGTTGGTGAACTTATGCAGGAGATAGTATAGTGTAGGTTGGTGGTCCTAGTGAACTCGGTGCAGGAGATAGCGTAGGTTGGTGGACCTTACCAATGATATGGGTACATGTTTTATCCCCCGTGAGAGTTATCTTTTGTAAAGTAGGCATGTCTGTATGGCAGTGGTTGGCGAAAACCATGAGCAGCCCGTGGTGTCCAAGTCAGCACCAAGGAGGGAACATTTAGACTAAAGAGATGATAAAATTTCCACTTGTATTTCCATCCCATATCAGGTGAAGAATGAAGTTTCAATGGCTGCAGGATGCTATGGGCCTGGCATTAGTGGCCCCAGGCTGTAGCTGGATATCAGGTGGTAAGTGCCAGTCAGATTGATGTAGGTGTTATAACTTACTGGCACCTGTACTCACCAGGAGCTCAACTGGGGTGTTGCTGATCTCACAGATGGTGGGGCTGTGCATTTTGAGTCTAGAGCCTTCAGCAACTTATCTTCCTTCTTCGGGAGGTCAGTCATGGTTGCACCACTGGTATTTGGAATGGGGTGTAGACACTTCGTAGCCAGATCTCCCTGGCGAGGTGATCATCTGTGGCTTGCTGCCGGGTCTGTAAGTGATTTCTGTTGGTGTGAATAGAGACCCTGACTACTCCCAGGATACCATCACTGATGTGTCCCCAAGAGGCAAGTCCAGGAGGAGACTGAGGACTCATCTGGCATGGGTGAGTGGCATTAAGGAGATTTTCATAAGAAGTAATGGAGTTCTTTGTAGGTGATCGCGCAGTGCACACTCCACTCCCATGCTAATGCTAAATTTGACTGTGTTCTTGTGCATCACCAGCAGCACCTGAACCACAAGTTCTGAGACAAATATATCTCCTGCACACCTTATATGTAAATGGATTAGATTTCAACAGTAAATCAGTGTATTCTGGTCATCCTGTCCATGTTGTATTTTTTTACCATGGCAGATAATCATTGGATGCAGTTCCTGAAAGGTTTGGGAGTGACACAGGTTAAAAGATAACAGCTCAATTGAAACTTAGCCTAGTATGCCAAACACCACTCAGTCACAGGGTGAAGAGACAGTTTAAGAATGTGAAAACAGATTCAAACAGAGATGATGTTTCCGAATAATCAACTCGGACTATTGACGTAAGATTGTAGGCACTTGGGCTGATGAAATGTTAGCAACGAAAACTTGTGTAATTAATACTGCAAGGTGATTTTAAAAATTGAAAGGCTTAACACATAAGGAAGACATTCCATGGACTTAACAACTTGCTAAGAAGAGGAAAAATGGTGGTGGAATTAGGATTCATCCTCAAGCAACTAGAAAATGTGGAATTAGAGAATTAAATGACAAATCACGTAGCAAATATGAGCAAAAGTTACCATTTTGAACATCGATTGAGGCAACCTGATTGTAACGAAGATATGACGAGGAATTTTAAGTGCAATCATTTGTCCCAGGAATTAGGAGATAGTGAAGGTGGACGAAAATTCTGAAGAGGATTATGACACAGGAGAGGTAGCTTGTTCAGGAGACTGAGGAAGTGAAAACTTCACAGAGAGACCTGCCTTGTGGACCATCAGAGGGCTGACAGAGAGGGCCTTCGAATCCACAAATAAGAGTGAGTGTTGAAGAGTATGTCTTAAATCTCGGTGAATTGTATTCAGATAGGTGTCTATTCAATTCAGTGTAATCTATGAATAAGAACACTGAAATTGAAGAATTAGGGCACTATTGTTGGTTATGGTATCATGTTCTAGCTTTTTCCATTTTTATATCTTTATAATTTATAGTTTTAATGAATGTTAGCTAAATTTATATATATCACTTTCTTTTATCTTAATTTATAGTTTTGAGGAATTTTAGCTAAGTTAATGTTTGATTGGAAGCGCTGTATGGCCACAGTTGCCCCAGTGTTTGGCATCTATGCCCAAAATCTATAAATCAGTCAATCTAGCTTTTTCAGGAAATCGTATTAAGATATTTGTGCTTTATTCAATTCAGTTTAATCTATGAATATGAACTCTTGAAATAGTGAATTAGGGCACTTAATTTCATAGAGAATTAGGGAATTGTTTAGTGGTTGGTAGTGTACATAGTGTCTAATTAATTTCCCCCTTCATGTCTTGTCATGCCCATCTTCAGCTGATTAACCATCGGGCATTTACATTTCAATTCAGACAGATCCAGACCAGAACTAATAACTTATTTTTCAGCAGAAGATTTGATCAGGCAGAATCCCTTGTACAGTCAAACGCTTCTAGTAACGTTGTTTGTGCAGTATACTTTACAAAGTGAAATATTTTATCACTACAGGCCCTGTGAACTGTTTTAAATTACCAAACTGCATTTTCGATAGAAATTCTGTAAATCTCATGTCTCTGGAAGCTGTTTGTACCTGAAATATCCCTCATACCTTACATACTTAACGTAGAATGCTGTAAGTAAGCTTTATATGGTTTATATGAAGTTTAATATATTTTGATTTTCTTTTGTTTCTTGAATCTTTTGTCTAGTCTGGAGGTGTCAAATCCAGATGAGTTACAATTCTACAAAAATAGGCACATATCACTTATGAATTTAAATGGGTTGCGAATGTAAAATTATGTAATAGCAATGGAAAATAGCTATAGTGCTGATAATTATGGTGAGACAAGGCAAGCTGATAGATAGCATTAACTATTGCCATTATTCCTTTAAATTTAAATGATGCATAGGTTCGAAAAAACAACAATAGAATCGACTAGATGAATACTTGGGGGATTCAAGACTAAACAGGGAGAGGTGACACCAAATGATGTAGGATAACTGAAGCGGTTTGGCGGTGGTTATGGATGGACTCGGGTAGCAATAATACAAATAAATGGTAAAACTCATTCAGAAATATACAAATATCTTTATTTTGCCGAGTGACATTTAAGCTGTAGTATCCCGAGAAGTTTTCAGTTAAATTTAAATAGAGATCAAAAGCTTATATTATACAAAACTTTTCTTTAAGCCTTGACTTAATTTCAATAATATAGTACCACTGACACACGACAGATGAAATGTAAACAGATGTTCAGTTTTGAGCCATTTTTACCTATGGCATTAGTACCTTCTTGCCAAAGGATCTCAAGTACATGAATAGGACGTTTGAGCCTTATTATAGCTAACTTGATATATTTTTTTAACATCTTATATTTAAGTAATCATAGTTTCGTAACGTAACATAATTAACCTTCTGTCTATTCTTTCAGCCGTTATGCAGTTAGTAAATGACGGTCAAGACCACTGAAGGATAATAAAAGATACTCCTTCAGTACCAACTTGAATTATTCTGCTTAAAATCCTATGATTCGTCAGTCATCATCACCAGTGATGGTGAACAATATGCATTCAATGCCACCATTAAGTAGCTCGACAGGAATCGGAATGCATCATTTTACTTTTGGTGCAAACATCTTAACTACCTGGTAGTATAATATATTATATATATATATATATATATATATATATATATATATATATATATATATATATGTATATACATATATATATAGATACTATATATATATCTATATATATATATATAATATTATATATATATATATATATATATATATATATATATATATATATATATATATATATATATATATATATATATATATATATATATATATATATATATATATATATATATATATATATATATATATATATATATATATCTATATATAGCTTACGTCCTGACGTAAGCTATATAGCTACCAGGTGAGTATGTTCAAAATTTATTTTATACATGAAAAATAAAATTTTAATTTAATAGCGCGTATCATGTGGCTGTATGTTGCAGGATACAGATTTTACTGAAATTTATTTGTTGCAGAAACTGTTTATCGGATTAATATCACCTGTCGGGTATTGTAAGGTGCACAAGCAGTCCTGGTTTAATTTAAGGTTGTCCAAAATACTTCAGTATAGATCAGTAATGTCAGGAGTTGGGTTGTCTGACATCCAGATAACATTTGTCCATGGTATTATTTAGTTAGAGATAGAGACATTTGCTGTGTCAGAATACGTAAATGCTCTCCTAAAGTATTAATAGTCGGACTCCGTATGGTATTTAGTGATTCAACGTGGTTATTTAAATGATTTTGTGTCAAATATCAGTTAGTAGTTGGAGGTGATTTTATTTTTAAATGTAGTTTTCATAACATTCATTTCTGCTTCATAGCTAGTAATTCGTTACGAAGAGTAAGCTTTTGATTTTTCCACAATAATTTGAGGCAGTTGCGGATGATTTAGACAAGTTGGACTCACAAGCATTACGCAATGTAGAACCGGTAACATTTTGGGCCAAATCACACATGATGACAGTTTTTCAATGCATGAGTTTTATAGATGATATAGACTAGCTTCAGTCATAGTTAGTATTCCTCACATTTATAGTAGCCTTTATCATTTGCCTGTTGTCATGATAAGTCATAGCCAAGACTAGATTGAATTTCTGAATACCTTTGCTACTTACATTGTTACTTTCACTTACACATTTAGATTATGTAGAGTCTTGGTTTACTACAGTAGGGGTTATAGTAAGGATAACAATGGCAGAAGTATTTACAGTTTAAATTCCTGGACAGGGAAATATTTAATGTTATTCAATAATGTCAATTTCTAGGATGTTTATTACAAAATTATTTTTCAAAGCTTGTGGAAATATTGCATCTTGCCAAGCATTAAACTTTAAAAAAAAACGAATGGTGTAAGTACTGCTGAATATCTAAAGAGCATAATCATTGTCTATCTACATATTTCAAGACACTTTGGCATTTGAAGGTTCCAAATTAGAGTGCTGGGTTACTTTTCTTTTAGATGAATCTGGGTTTTTATACAATGGTATCCTAGGAATACGAAGTTATGAACTCACATTTAAAGTGCGTTTAGAGAGGTGGGTTGGTATTGTTAAGATAAGTATTTTAAGCATAATAGTCAATAAGCAAACACAATTATGAAGGGAGCGTACACTAAATTTTAATCTTGAAAGTGTTAGATAATTGTTTAAATAGAAACACTAAATATTCCCAGGCTTTTGTCGTAATAGGTCAAATTCTCTAGTTACTATGGGGGTAGCTTTCATTCTTAAGCCTTTAATGTAAGAGAGAAGCAGCCAAGTCAATCGTATCTTCTTCGTTAGTGGTGCTCTAAAACGAAGAGCTTGATATCCTTTGAAAGTAGAAAATGAGAGTTCGTCAACGTTATAAAACAGGCTCAAATGAAGTTGAGCTCGACATAAGGGGAATGATTTTTTTAAATAGGTTTATAAGTTGTTCATATGAAGTACTGGGAAATTTAGGGTACTAATGAAAATTGAAGTCTTTATCAGAAGGCAAATCTAAACGGAAGAGGTTTATTCTTAAGCTTAGAACAGCCATTTTGATAATTGTCTGTGAAGGACTAAAGCTCATTTAACAATCCTGGTTATAGGTTACGAAGATTTAGGACACCCGATTCTAATAGTGTCTTGACATATGGAGATTAAATTAATTTTATTTTAGGGAGGTAGCATAAGGTGTGAATCTGTATTTTGTTTAATGTGGTAATGTCTTTCATACAACTAATTCCAACAGAATTTCAGTGAAAGAATCAAATATCCATAAGATTTCAGTGTATTAATATTCACTATGAAAATTTAGATAAAAGGAAACTTTTGTAATACCAATTTATATTTTGTTGTAAAGAACTAGTGTACTTCAACTTTTTGCTCAGTTCTCGAGTCTTTATAATCTCTTTTGCTTGTATAAGAAAGGTACAACACTGAAGTGATTGTTAGTTAGCTCGTCACGCGATAGCCTCATTTCGAATAAAAATATAATTGCAGCAAATAAGTCAGCAAAAATACAATTTGATCCAGTATCTTATTCGGTTATGGTACAGATTCTCTCTCTCTCTCTCTTCTTGGCAGTGTTATCTACAGAAACTGGGTTTGGGATATTTTCCTCTCTCCTGTCACCAAGCCTGTAATTCTCCCCCCCCCCCCCCCATTCACACACACACGCGCACACACACCCACACAACACACACACACACACACACACACACACACCCCCAGCACTCTAAGGTTTAATCTTTCTTGAAGCACCCCATTTGCAATTTACAAAACTGCAAAGTCTCTTTTCCAACCGTTAGTTATCCCTTTTCAACATCTTTTTTATTACTTTGCTCTGGTGTCCTTTGTGCCTTGTTGAAGTTCTTCACATGCTCCTCTGAAGCATTATTTCAGCACTGCAGAATTCACCCAACCTGTGCACTGTGCATGTCTAATGTCTTATCGCTTGGCGATAGACTTTTTGTGTTCTCCTTACGACTGTCATTCGTAGTATTCTTTGGTTCCTCTCATCTCCCTTGGATATCTTAGTAGTAGAGGTTCTTTCTTGACTAAAGGAGATGATTCAAACAGGCTAGTTGAACAAGATAACAACTTTATTCTGTAACTCCATACTAGGAGATGCAGCTCGGTCGGACGACCGATATGTTGATCGTTGGCGTGGAACTGCCATTCTAAAGCATCGCGTCGATAGCGAACATTAGCTATCTCAGCAATTCATATAAAAAAGAGACATACGTAGTTTCGCCGGCGGTCGGAAGTTACAAGTTTCCGGCGTAGGTTAACAGGTCAAACCGCTTCCCATGGGAAGTTGTTGTGCAAAGTTATCATAAACATAAAAAATGTTGACAAAGCTTAGAGCTAGATCAGGCTACTGCAGACAGCGCATAGCGTAATCTAGGTCTGCTTTCTTTGGTACAAGTAGAACCCTCCTAATGCCATGACCCCAGGTCATTGGGTTATATTTAACAGATCTTGTAAATTTAATATATGTATTATTACACATGTTTTAAAGCACTTCTACACACTTGATTCTCATTGCCGGAGTAATCTTGCACATTTCGCGTGCATTGCCGAAACCCCAACTACACTACACAAGATGCAAGTGATAATTCATCATCATCCCCTCCTCCTCTTTCTATACAAGCTTGTCCCTATTTGGGGTCACTTTGTAATGTTCTTCAACACATTCTTCCATCTCCTTCGGTCCAGTGCGGCGGCGGTCGCTCAATCCATCTACTCTTCCTCTCTTTGGGAATTGATCTCTTCACTCTTTACATCCATTATTCTTAATTTCCCTATTCTTGACACGTTCACTCATGGACATTCTTAAGTGATCAGTTGTTCCATGATCTCGCACATTTTGATTTTGGATCATGAAGATAGTGTATTTTGTTTAAGTTAGGCGTAACATTCTGATTTTGTATTGTCAAGGTATGAAATTTTAAGTTAGGCGTAACATTTTGATTTTGGATTGTCAAGGTATGAAATTTAAGTTTAGGCATACCATTTTGATTTTGGATTGTCAGGGTATGAAAATTTTTAAGTTTAGGCGTAACATTTTGATTTTGGATTGTCAGGGTATGAAATTTTTAAGTTAGGTGTAAAACATTTTGACTTTGGATTGTCAAGGTATGAAATTTTGTTTAGGTGTAACATTTTGATTTTGGATTGTCAAGGTATGAAATTTTTGTTTGATTTTGGATTATCAAGATGAGAAATTTTTAAGTTAGGTTTAAAGTAAGTGAGTCTATCTCACATTTAGTGGTTGATTCAAGACATTTGTGCCGTGGATTTTGAGCATTTAAGTGTTGTTACCGTACCATTATTTCTTGGGTGTTTTCATCCCTTTATGTTGGGAAAGGGAAGTTTATTTACCCTTTTCTAGGATAAAGAGAGAACTGGAGCATTACTTTATGACATTACTTTATAACCATGAGGGATTAGATAAAACTATGAATTATTATTAATTAAGGAAAACGTAAGCTGAAGCGCATTAGTCCTTAGATGTATCTGATGTGTATATAAGTAAACAGGGACCAGGAAAGATTATAAACAAAAACTGGAAATAATAAAAATAAAAGACTCCTTGGGGTCGCATTGCAGCGACCCGTGGAGGGAGTTGGTGTCCTTAGCAGGAAGTGACCAGCCAATTACAGCCTCGAAGCAGATTCAAAGAGCTGTTTTCTAAGCTGACAACTGCTGATTGCCGAGGTGGGAGGAGCCCATACTTCCATCGTGCTTTTCCAGATGTAGTCCCGTTTTCTCTGTCACTGCTGGAGACTTAAGGCCTGTCCACACGACCGGGCCTGATCGGCGGACTTCCCCTCTAACAGGCACACTTGACGGGCAAACCGTCAAACCTTGCCCGATGGGTCTTGTAGCAAAATCACCATGGTGGTGCCCGATGGATTGAGCTTCGACCCTGGCAGACGTACGTGAACCATATACATTCTTCTACTGAGCCATTCTTTGCACCATTTCTCTTCTTTTTCATCACACACAAAAGCAATTATCATGCTACACTATCATCTTCTTTGCGGTAGGCACCATCTTTATCGTACCGCACTGAACACACTGACTGGGCATCGTCGGCCACGCCCCACCTCTCCATCGCTCTCACCCAGTGTGGACAACATTCACGAGTAAGCCCGCCAGAATTTGCCCGTCACCCCAAAGCACGCCGATCAGGCCCGCTCGTGTGGACAGGCCTTTAGATTCTTTCGAATGTCAAAGAACACTTTTATGGACAACCAAGGCCAAGGGGGTGTGGTCAGACCCTCACACCCGAGACAAGCCTTGGCTTAAGTTCAATCTTGTCAGTGTGATTTTGTACTAATGCAAATTCTTGGGGAAACTCTCGGTGTATAATGAAACGCATCGTGTATTATCCGTAGAATTATCCCACCAGAAAATTATTATGATAGAAGTATAACAGCCAAAAAACATCATAGTTAATTTACGATTTTCATCCATTTCGATATTCTGTTTCCAGTTTTCTCGTGGAATTTGTCACGTCGTCTTGTGGAACGTTTGGTCTTGTATTTAATTCCCGAGAAACACTGAGAAACAATTAGCTGAGGACATTGTGGTTACCATGTATATATTTTCGACGGATTAATCTGTGTAGACCTGTCTTTATAGCTGCTGGAACTCTTCACAAGAACTCTGTGAATGAATTGCCTGTAAATATTTATTGATATGATTATTTTATTTGTCTTTAGAGAGATTTTGGTTTATTTTCACTATATAATTTATTTTTGACTAAAATTTTGTATACGTACTGTAATTTGATGCTAAAAATACTCGTTATGAACGACTTCAAACTATTCTCCTCATTTCTCGTGAAAATTTGTCTTTCGAGGCGTGCTTAGTTTGGAAGTGTTTTAAGTTTCACTTAATTTTAGTTCTTATAAATAATCTTGTTTTGCCAAAAGAACAACTATTGTTCTGCCAAGTTCATGTTTTTGTTAATGTTAAACGGAAATATTTAAAATTCAGAACATTTGATGAAATTAGAAAGCTTATCGTTCTTGATCAGGTAGTTTACATGAAACTTGTTAAACAGATTTATTGATATGTACTGAATATAATCCAGATCCTACTAGATGTCTTGAAATGTATAGTGATATTAACAAATAGACTTAAAGTTATCCTTTGGTCAAGTATATGAACTATTTTTTAATTATTTTTCGGACACAAGCTGTCGTTCCAAAAGGTGGTAACCAGCTGGGGGCCTAACGCCTTTTCGACTTGGGCTGACATTTCATTCGTGTAACTGAAATAAGAGAAGATAATTATCACAATCGCCAGGGGGGTTTTTTAGTTTTTTAGATTATGCGTGAGAGACCTTGCAAATTCATAGCCTCGTCAGTTAATAGAGACAAAATAAAAAAAGGGTGTAATTATGGCGACTTTGAAGGAATTTTAAAAATGAAAAAAAAGGTGAGTAAATAAGGACTTTGAAGGAAGGTTTGAAAATTAAAATAAAAGGGGGTGTAAATAAGGACTTAGAAGGAATTTTAGTGGATGTGTTTTTAACCTAGACCAGACATGAAGTATAGTTAACGAATCTATTTAGGTGAAGGTGAAGTATGATAATTAGTCCTTAATATATTGGAAGACCTGTCACATTATCACCAAATAACTTACGAAAGTACATTTTGGGTTTGGAAGTTGCTGTTCTTTGAAATATCCAGATTTTAATGATCGAAAGCTGATTTTTAGAACTCGTAGTTTTCTTCGTGTCATTGGCTTTGGCTGTTGGGGGAAACTACTCTCCATCTTGAGACTACCTAATTGAAGAATCAAGTGATGAAAATTCTGTAATGAAGTTAACACAGATTATTAATGCCAATTTTGGGGGCGTTGATACATTTTTATAATGGTCCATTTGCCATCAAGTGTTAGCCAGTTTCCTCTGAAGGGGTTGACAACGAAATGGTAAAATGTACAGCTGAACTTGAAAATTCATATGACTCATGTGGTTTTATGTAATTTCATTGTTTGTGGAATTTCATGTCTTGGATTATGTGATATGAAATTTCATCATCTTGCTTTGTAAATGATAGAGTTGTTGTTACTACAAAAGTTGGTTTGGTGTGAGTTTACTTTGACGTAGTACTTGAGAATTCATGGAATGGTAACTAATTTCCACATACACGATTCTGGCTAATCTGCATGAAGACGGATGAACATGGATGTATGTTAATTACTTTGTTTTACCTCTATGCAAATTACCCTTTTAGAGATGTCAGTGAATTTGTGGTGATGAAAGCTAAGTTTTGATGGTTTCTGGAGTTTGTCAAATAAGTCAGAGTTGCATATTTATAGTGGGTGGTTCTGCATTCCGGATTCCTCATGAAGTTCAAATTTGAGGATTTTAGGACCTCTAACTTGAAAATTGTCATTATTATTACTATTGGTAACAGGTTGGGTTTAGGAAGCACTGCTAAGAGAGTAATGTTGCAATATTATGCATTCAAGATGGTAAATTTTAAATGCATTTATCCACGATACTTCGTGATAGTAAGGTTTGATGTACGGGAAATCTTGACAATGTTTAGTTTTTATTTCTAATTGGCACAATGCATTTGATATTCAGAAGTCAGAGGTTGACAGTGAATGTAATATTCTGGAATTTATGCATGACAATGGATTTGGTGTTGTTCCGCAGTCCGCATTAGTTTGATATTCAGTGTAAGTTGGTAACAGCAGTGGTCTGATATCTTGTGAATTTGAGATAAAAAGTTTGAGGATCGTTTTTGTGCTGTTCCTCATAGGAACTAAGGATTATCTTGTCATGCACGATGATAGTGCTAGGGTTGTTTCACCCGCGTTTGTGATAGTTTACAACGATCGATATATTTATATAAACCAAATACTATAGGATTCGGTAAACTTTTGATTATGGTCAAGGGGAATTTTGGAAGCTACTTATTGCTAAATTTTGAATTAGTGTCTAAATATTTTTATAATTCAGGTCTGTTAGTTTGTGAAAATATTTTAAGGTTAAGGAAGCTTTTGATAAGGGTTAACGGGTATACAATTGCGTTTTGAAAGTCTGGTAAATTAAAATCTACTCGATCTCCTCTATGGAAATTAAACTTATGCCACCAGGAGGTTTATATCATTGTTTTTTGTTTCATTCTGAAATTCTTATTATTTTCTGGCAAGTTTGAGATTCAGTAATTCTGTTAGTTTGGAAGATTCTCACTAGTTATTACTTTGTGATTCATATGCATTTACCAGGTCTGTTGGTATATTCTACTTAGCTTACAAAAACATTGAAGCTGTGTGGTTTGATAGATTTTACTCGAGTAATTTTTCATTACAGTCTTGAAAGTACCATGTATTCTTCAGCTAGAAATTTTGCGCTGATGGTTTGGATAGAAATCCCGTTTTTTTTTTTTTTTTTTTTTTTTTTGGGGGGGGGGGGGATGGGGGGGGGGGGGGGGGTGTTTGTTTGGGTTGAGAGGTAGTTTTCTGCTTTTAGCTTATTGACAGATTTGAGGATTTTTTGTGAGAGGTGGGAATAAAAATTGTTTTTTTGTGGATTTCTTTTTTTTTTTAATGTTATGGTTGTTAGCATGCAAGAAAGTCCATAGTAGTTTGAAATCTGGTGGTTATGGTTATTTTTGGCTAGAAATTCATTTAAGTATTTAGTTGTGTGCTAGACTGGTCTCATCTTTCAATTGTGTTCCTAAGAAGTCTATCAGAGATAAGGTTAGCCTGAGAGTTACTTCTCATAAGTAAATTTTTCATTATTTTTTTTCTTTTACTGAACATGACTTATAGCTTATGAGGTTTTTGTTTTGAAAGGTGGTTTGGCTTTAATTTTTTTTTTAAACTTTTTAGCTTTTAGCAAAGAAAAAAATGCCCATTAATGTTTTGAAGTTTTGTACTAAAAATATTAGTGTTTTTTTTGTTTTTGCTGATTGCAATCCTTTTCCTATAATGATTTGTGATATTTGTTTTTATAAAGATTGAGTTCAGCTGTAGCTTTTAGTATTATCTTGGAGATAACAGTAGAAAAATTCATTGCAATGTCAAGAATTAACATCAGTGTTTCAGGAATTGCACAGTTGGTACCTTCATAGGAATCAACATCGGTTGGTTAACTTTAATGAAACCAAGAATCTTCAAAAGTGTATTTGAATAACTTGCTGGAAGTTTTTAATATTTGACTCAAATTATTACGACACGGCCATGCAGTTGTCAACCAGTTATAGGCTGTGGGCCTAGTCTATAAGAAGATACTATATAACTTGCAAGGCAGCAGTTCCCCTTTAAGACTTCTTTTATGTTAGGCAAAATTACAGTGGGATACTGTTCTCACACCTTCACTCACATGATGCAAGAAACTGGTGATGGAGATGCAAGCTATAGAAGTAAAGAAGTTTTTGAGGAAAATGAGGAATGACCAAATACCGGAACCATAATTTCAAACTGAAATGTGGCGGGTACTTTTTATATAGGGAAATGATGGATACAAACTTAAAGGAAAGTCTGGGAAGAGAAAGTAATGCCAAATGACTTGGGAAGAAAGTTTGTAGATGAATGTTTCAATAGACGGGAGAAAATCTAGCAAGTGTGATTAAAGTGAAATCAGTCCAAGTAATTATGGTGATTGGTGAACAGCATTTTAGTTTCAATAGAGGTAGAATTAAAGCCGACACTGTCTTTGTAAACAGTCTTGAGGAAAGAGGCTGGGATGTGATAAAAATTTCTGTAGTGCATTTAGACAGCGAAGGCATTTGATATTATACTAAGGGAACATATGGAATTTAATTTTTTTTATCCATTGTTTAGCGAGTTGTGTGAAGTGTAGTCTTGCAGTCCTTCTATAGTGGACAGTATAAAACAGCACTATATTTCTGCCGGTTTTCTGATAGCCAATATAAAACTGGCATTTTTATTTGTGGTCAGCTCTGATGAACAATATGGCATGGAAATAGTCTTGTAGCCCTGTTATGAAGTGATGCAAACGGCTATTATTAGTTTTGATTTGGTGATCGGTTAAAGGGGTATTTTTGTAGCCCTATTTTGGTAAGCATTGCTAAGTAGTCCTTAATGAATTACTATAAAATTCGATTATGAAAAATGAGAACATCCTTATTACAAAACACCCAATGGAATGTTCTAATCAGTTGCTGGACATTTCTCTTTCTCATTGCCTGGCAATGAGATGAATTTTGCAAAGTATATCACGCAACCTAAACTGGCCTGGTGGTCCACGTGTACGGTGAAGGCTGACGTTAGTCCGACCTGCTGGGGGAGGAAGAACGGGATAGGAGGATTATTCGCTTTGCTTGTCTCTGCCCATTTACCTGGTGTTAGGCCTGTAAGACGAAGTGGTGGTTTGTTTTGGGAGGGGGGGGTTGGGTGTTGCCTTAAGGCGCACTTGTTCCACCTAAAGGAGTCTGGGTCCGTTGTCTGCTTTTGAGGGGTTCGTATGTCTTTGAGTAATTAATTGATATTGTTGTAAGAAGACTGAAGGATGACTTGCAACTAGAAAAATAAAGTTCACCGATTTTTTTTTTCGTTCAGAAAGACATCTGAGAAGAATGTAGATTGATATTCATATTTATCAAATAAATCTTGTAGACCAAAGTTAAGTCTAGTAACCTGCTGTTAACAAAATTAGCACAAAGGATGTAATTTTCCAGGCTTCAAAAGTAATTGGAATCAGTTTGAAATTCTTTAAATATGATAAATACTAATTATTACAAAATCATTTGCACAGTTATAATAAAACACTGGTATATGACAGTTTGAAAAACCTTAAATTCAGCTGGAAGCTTGTATTCTAAAGTGCAACTAAAATTGGCGAAGCACTTTCGTATTAAATAACTTTAAATATCTAAAACTTCTTAAGTGACGCTGTAAATTTTAAATGGGTCTTAACTCAGGAAAAGTAACTGCAGTGGATTAACAATTCTAAAAGTCAGTCATTAAGAGATTGCTGAAGGAACGAAATCTAGTAAATATTTCAAGTCCAGATTGGTCATTTCTTATAAAGTTCTGTTAGATAGTTGTTTCTAAAGAGGAATCGGTTTGAAGTCTGTCATATAAAGTATTTCTATATCTAGAGGGGTTAGCCAATTTTCTGACATAACTTCAGCAATTTCCAGTCCACATCAGATAGCCAGTGCTGATGACAAAAGTCTCCCGTGTTTGACAGATATGAACACAGTATGTCAACGATTTTGTCACCAGTATTGACATCTCGATATCGACTATAATGGTAGAATGCTGGAAAATGTCTGGGAACAGGCTGATGCAACCTAATTTATAAAAAATTATTTGTCGATGATCCCTTGGAAACAAAGTTAAAATATCCACAGCTAGTAATATTTCAGAATAAATTATAAAAAATTATATTAGCGTTTTTGAATTGAGGATTCAGTCAGCTATAAAGTCGGTATCACAAAAGCTAACGCGCATGAAAATATATTCATCGTAGTGGCCTTTGCTAAATGTCCCTTGTGTTTTCTATGAAGGTGAATACAAGACCCATTTTCTGTGAAGACGTGAGCGAAATTTCTCAAAAGGAAATTAAAAGCAGGATGTCCGAATGTTGGTGTTCTAATACCGTAGAGTTTCCAGTGCCCCCAGGTTATTCATAGAAGGTGGCAATGTGATTTTTCTGGCCGTTATGGTTCGTCGCAGGAACGAAAATTTTGTTGCATGACTCTACGGGACACACACCCAATGTTTCATTAGACAGCTTTTCCCAGGAATTTGCTTTAGTACAAAACCACACCCTCAAAGAGTGTATGTAAGTCAGGGCATGTCTCAGGGGTTATCTTACCACACCCCCCTTGGCCTTCGTGTCCAAAACAGTTTTCTTTGACATTTGAAAGAAACTGCGTCTCCAACAGTGACAGAGAAAACGGGACAACATTTGGAAAAGCACGAGGCCCGAGGGAAGTATGGGCTCCTCCCAGGCTCCCATCTCTGCAATCGGCAGTTGTCAGCTTAGAAAACAGCAATGAATCTGCTTCAAGGCTGATAACTAGCTGGTCACTTCCTGGTCAGGACACCAACTCCCTCTGCGGGTCATTGCAATGTCGGCCTTAAGTTTAAAATAAAAAAAATCATTTATGAGGAACCAACCAAGACCACCGAGAATAGAAGGCCTGTTCGATGTGACGTCATGACGTGATGACGTCGACCCTGGTAGTCCGACGCGAGTGACTGACGACTCGCTCCCGACTCGATCTTACTTCCCTTTCATCACTTGAACACAAGGTGTTTTCGTGGTTCAATTGTTTTATTTATGAACTGGTACATAAAACTTGTATGGTATTATGAGGTAGCGAGCCATGGGTACATCTAGTATCCTTTTTTGTACGAACTTACTGTGGTAAGGAAATCAAACTCGGCAATAAGTTCACTGCAACAGTTACTACCTATTTGACTTTTCTCTGGATGACTTTCGACTGCAATATAAATACAGTCTGCATTCTAGGTAGGAGTTGTGAGCAACAAGGTCAGGTACAATATAAGAAGACTGGTTTAGCCTACATTGAATTTTAGTAGGAATTCATGTCAACCAATGCTTAACAGTCGAATAAGTATAGGCTAACCTAAGTTAAAGAACAGGCAAGTTCCATTGACAATAGTCAAAGGCATGGGACAAACATTTTGGGCCTAGATGGGTTTAGGGTGAAAAAAAGTAGACTGGCATAGTATTCTAAGGGTTACAGGTTTAAATCAAGGAAGTCTATATTAGAAATTTCACTAACCTAACTAAGCTCTCATGCATTACTAGGTTCAGTTGCTCATATTTACATGTAAAAAATATTAAAAAAAAGACCATCTTTCTTTTCTTCCACAGGTAAAACTTCAGTACAGATTAATGAAATGCAAATTACTTATGCCACAATGCCCTTCCTACAGTTAAGCCTATAACTGTACAGTACATGCATTTTTCATGTAATGAAGTAATTCACTTAGGAGATCTCAAGATTCCTACAGAGGTTCATGATACAAATATGTATCATAAAGCAGATATTCAATAACTCCAGAGAGCTGATACTGCTGAATGTATTTCTAACACTGCAATATATATACATTGCTGTTATAAAACTAGTAATTATTTTTCATTTGGCAATAATTTTAGCTCTAGTTATTCATCATAGCAGGTAATAGTGTTTTTGCTATGGAAGTGATTATTTGCCCGACGGTCGGGCAAACAAGCAAACCATTTTCTTATTTTCCCGACCGTGACGTCATCAGAAATCTGGGAAACGACGTCGTATGAAACCGACGCCATGATAAATGGAGGTTCGAGAAGTGATGGACGTGGATTTTATGTGGGTCAAAAACATTCAAAGATTATGACGAATTCGTGAGAGAAAAAAGAAAAACTAGAACATCAAACATGTGCCAAGTATGTTATAACGTGACTGCAGAACAATCGGCAAGGCAAACAAACAAAACTGTAGTTAACCCTCAGAACCACTACAAGAATGAGTTCAGATACAGCCGTGCCAGTTTCCAGTGCAAACATGGCGGAGAGCACAGCACTACGAGCACGGGTAAAAGACCTAACCAAAGGTATTATGACATCCTATTATATATTTTTCGGTCCTTTATTTTGAACCTTATAGACAAGAAAATAGACCAACTCAGTCAGTTGTTGATTACAGTACGAAACACTGCACTGTGCATGCAATGCACTGCAGTGTTCGTGTACATTTTGATGTGTGTACACAGTGACAGTACACACAGTACATTCAACATTTAAACTAGGCCTATTAATATGGTCCTATTAATATCCATTAATATTGGTCATGTTGTTGGTTAGGCCTAACTTACTAGGCTAGTTCATGAAATTGAAGTACTGTACAAATGATTTTCCAGTGTTAATTGACCAGTAGTTCATCAGTACGTAAGAATACTGAAAACCACAGAAAGCCACATAAAACCACATAAAAGCAACCGAAAACCACCTTATAAGTTATTAATACTTCATTTGAAAAGCAAGAATAATGCTTTTTACATCCATTACTGGTCAAATTTGTTTAATTATATGTGTATTACGTCGTTTATAGGACTTGGAAAGTCGGTTTGTCTTGGCAGAAATTCTTCGATCGGCGCCATGTTGGATATCCAACATGGCGCCGATTGAAGAATGGGGAAGTTTTCTGCTAAGACAAACCGAGTCCTATAAACGACGTAATACACATTTAATTAAACAAATTTGACCAGTAATGGATGTAACAAACATTAACCTTGCTTTCAAATGAAGTATTAATAACTTATAAGATGGTTTTTGGTTGCTTTTATGTGGCTTTCTGTGGTTTTCGGTATTCTTACGTACCCATAGTTCATGACTGTCTACTACATCAACACCTACTTTAGAATGGTTATTATTCGTCGAGGTGTGTGATTATTATGAATACCGGGTACGCTAGTCGTACTCCCAACTTTTCAATAGATCACATGTACATTAGCAATGGCGGCCAGTACATTTGTATACGAATACATGGTGTTTACGTACATGATAAAAAATGTGGATTTTTCTAAGAAAAAAAGCTTTTCACTCGACAAAACGTGGTCAAAAGAGTCTCTGTTTGTTTGTGAATGCTCTAATTGACAGTATATAAAGTAAAGCATTTAGTGTTAAGAAATTGTAATATGAGTAACTGTCAATTCTTTTGTTTCATATGTTGTATTAATTAAAAGGTCAAATTGACAGTGTAGTCATTGTGTAAGCAAAATGGCCAACTCCTAGAGTAACTGTCAAACTCTGTTAATTAATGATATAAGACAATGCAGGTAACACTTTAACAGTCAATTTCTATTATGTAGATAAGATGATAAAATTGACAAGGTGCTGGAAACTTCATGAAAATCATTGGTCCAATGTATAACCGGTAGATCCTTCTTGTAAAAACCCTACTTTTATGGTTAATTAAGGGTATTTTGTACCTATACTGGATACTCCAGTTGTCTTAGTTAAACTTTCATTAGACTTGCACGATTAAAATATCATATTAGGCCTATTGAATACAGGGGCCCTCTAATACCAAACAGGTGGTAGGTCTAACATCTTTAAATTTGAGACATCAGATTTTTGAAGTTTTTCAACGAGGCTACCCTACCTTAAAAGGCAGGGTAGCCTCATTGAAAACCTCAAAATCTGATGTCTGCTACTCGGCCACTCCACTATCAACTATATATATTTTACGCTTTGAGCTGTCCAGTATTTAAAGGTAGGCTAGCCTCGTCGAAACCTCAAAATCCTGATATCTGGTACTCCACTATCAAATATATTTACGCTTCGAACTGACCAGTATTTAAGTGTTGAAATAACAATTTAATGGCACCGTTAAAATATAAAAATATGCTGCCATTGTTTGGTATTAAGATATAGAAATCCTAACTTGTGTGATCACACTAGATAGAGGCTACCCTGCCTTTAATAAGTTGTTGAAATAACAGAGTATAAAAATATATGCTGCCATTGTTTGGTAATAAGATATAAAAATCCTAACTTTTGTTAGCAAACTAGAATAGAGGCTACCCTACCTTTAAAGCCCATAATTTTTTAACAAGACAAATATGAGGCTTCCCCCTTACGTTAGTGTGCCTGGCCATAGGGGGCCTTGATGTCCATGAGTTTATAACAAGGCTTTGGAAATAATTTGCGCACAGATACTAGTATAGCCACCCATTTTTAGCCTAAAAAAGCTACAAAAAATTTGACGGTTGCCTTTTTACAATATGCCATGACAACAGGCTAACAACAGTCCACAAACGACAGTCGGGAAAATAAGAAGTTCCCACGACCGTCGTTAGAATAAGCAATATTTGCACTGTTTACACAACGTCGTTAGAATATCAACCCAATTGTACTGTTTAGGACGACTGTCGGGAAAATAATTCCAGCGCACTGTTACCCACCCGACCGTCAGGAGAACAAGAAAATGTGGCTTATTGTTTGCCCGACGGTCGGGTAAATATCACCAGCCTTTTGCTATACCTATAGTTGTTTCCCACAAAGTTTACTGTACCATCAGTTTTTTTTTTTTTTTTTTTTTTTTGAACAGGTCTGCCCAGCATCATAACAAAAGACTCAAATTTTCTTATGTACATTAAGAGTAAATGTAAATCATTACTACCCAATGACAACATAGTGATACGTACTGATGGGTGGATGAACTAGCCTACTTAATACCAACAATTTTCATTATAAAGGCAAAAAAAATTGTTGGTTGGTTCAGCCTTTGGCTATAGTGAAGCTGCAACAGGTGCATTTTACTTTATGTTGAACAGGTAAAGTTAAGTTGCACAAGTTCCCAATTAAATTATAAAAGCTGATGTTCTGCACTGCACATGAAGGTAATTATAGGCTTAGAAAAAAATAAAAAAATAATTTTACAGTGTTTTGTCATTGTAACATCATAATGCTATCACTGGGAAAGCAATGTCCTATTTTCCCAGCATTCCACAGCTGTCTAAAGTGTATCCTAAACCCATTTCAGAGTAACAAATGCCCTTTTTCGTGTGTTTCAGTAAAATTGTTAAAATATATCAGGAATAATTGGCTTGGCCAGAAAGTTATAAAATAAAACAATGAAGTTACCTCAGTTTGATGTCAATAATTTGGAAAACGAAATTCATTATGCAACATTCAGCCCTTGAAAAACTTCATGATATCTAGGTTTTACTCAATGAACATTCATATAAACTATCATTAAAAGCATTATCTCCCTACACCTTTGAGAAACAAAATGTTCATTTAGTTTTACAAATATCCAATGAATATATCGTTCAAGCTTTACTAACTATTGGAAAAAATCACTCCCTTTTTATTCAGGATGCAAATGAAAAATTTTACATTTGGTCTACAATCATGAATTTTAAAAGTTTAAATGTCAAAAGGTAAATAATAGATAAGCTGCCCAGTAAGTAATGAAGTTATAATACAGAAAAAGAGAAATTACAATATGCGTTTCTACTAACGTTTCATAGAGTAATGTTGTTCAAGAAAATAACTATTGTAGCCAAAGAGAAAGTTAGAAAATTTAAATACCAAATAATGACTATGTAAGAGAATTATTTCATTCACATATAATAGAAAGAACCATGTTTTTTGTGATGTAAAGCTATGCACTGCTGTTTATTTCTTTGGTAGACTGTATTGTAACTAAACAAATTGTTTTGGTTCAGCATTTTATAATATCTTATAACTTGTGTTTTCGAGTAAGTTATTATTTGGTGTACTACACTAATTAGTGTAGACGAGAAAATAATTAAATCAATTTGGCGAGGGTTTGTTTACATTCTTTTCGTCTGGCAGCATAGTCAGTGCTAGCAGCTCTGACTACCCGTGCTTACGTCACACAACATCAAACAGGCCTTCTTTCTCAGTGGTCTCAACCAACACGTTATAATAAGTATTTTTAGATTTAAATAGTGCCCAGTTAAAAGATTAGTTAATCATCTTATGTAATAGCTACAGCTTGCGTATACAAAATGAATCTTACATCTAGACAACATTACCAGTGTCACCTATGACGTCACAGAAAATACAAACAGGTCGAGCTTTGCTCAACAAACTGTTTGACATCAGAAGCAGTCAATTTCCCAGTTTCTGAAGTCACATCGAACAAAGCTAGCCTGTGGGTGGGGAACTCAAAAATACATCACCTCTTCTACTTTTTAGGATATCTAAAGCCCGTGCACACAGTGGAGGAAGATGGTAAATTCAAAAACTCCACAAATAAAGAATAAAAAGTAATAAAATGTTTAGCGGATAATAGTGTCAGTAAAACACTACTTCAAAGGTAACTGGTAAGAGAGACTGAAGCAGGTCAACAAAATTTTACTTTCACATACCTTACAGCTCGGGCAGCATAATGGTACCATAAATATCACGATATTTTGTAGCTAAAAGGAGTAAGGATTTTAGGGTAGGCCTAGGCCTAATGACTTGTGGATAACTTTCAGGACATGGCTTAGGCTAAATCAGCAACCATTCCTGAAAGAAATGAATTTACCACAAAGTATCGGGCTACAATCAGAAACAAACTTATATCAATATTACCTATATCAACATTATCCCAGCCATTACAGTTCACAAGCAAAACATAGAACGGCATCCATAGCCTATGAATGCAAAATAAATGTAGACTAGCCTATGAGTTATGACAAACACATAGGCTAGGCTAGATTACTCTAACTTATGAAAGTGAAAAATCTAATAGTTAGGCCTATACTGAGAACTGTAAAGAGTCGGCAAAACACAACCAATAAATGGAGCTTACTGTGGTCCTCCATGAGACCGGGAAAGATGCACTGGTCTTAGCAAACCTAACAAGCCTAATGCTAGGCTAATAGTAGCCTAATAAACCATAGTAGTCCCAAGTTCCTGACTCGATTTGGGACATATAAGGATCACGGATCCTGTAACCAGGTTATATGTGGAAACTGCACGCTGTCGTTATCCAATCTAATGACAGACAGGGCAATAGCCTACTACTGTATACACTACCTAGGCCTACTGACCAAGTCATAAATACCAATGCTAGACTTGATAAGCAGTCAAGTCTTGGAATAATAATTAGATTAGCTAGCATAGGCTAGTCCTAACTTCCCAACAATAGGCTAGACTACTAGAATGGTGATGCTGGTCTAACAAGACTACTCGTACAATATAATAAGTTGAATAAACTATCCTATGCAAAATAACTCAGTATAGGTAGATGATACTATTTTTGCGATAGGCCCATCAACAATATACTCACTTCTACTTATCATTATTGCTAATTACATAAGTTTGATGCAAAGACCCGGCAAGTGCCTCAGTGTACATCGCACGAAACCAACATGGACAAATACAATTAACAATAGCAGTCATAGGCCGCAAAAATCTAGCATGAAAAACAATGTTCGTTCTCTGCAATAAACTACAAGAAATAAATTATCGGCTGCAAGATGGTAAATCAGGGAGGACACCTTTTAAATGGAAAAATGGAATTAGATTCAATAATATAATGATATAATAACAGTTAAATAATCAATATTTTTTGATAAACATCACAATAATTCTTAAACCTAAGTTTGCATCCAACTCCGAACAACATACTCAAATGAAAAATGGACTCAACAAAAACAATTGGATAAACTTAACAAAACAAGAATTCTCACTTTGGATATGACATGAGAAAAATAACCTTGAACCCAAATAGAAGCAACCCTTCACTTAATGTACACAGAAAGTATAGAAACACAAGCTCTAACATTAAGAGACTTTCCATGTGACTCATCGCATCAGGGGATCACCAGAACTATACGTACTGTTTTTTTTTCATCTGTCCATCCGCCTGTGGTGTTTTTGTATGGTAACACTGCGTTGCGGGCTTTAAGGCCTGTCCACACTTGCGGCTACCCGTCGGCACTTCCAGCGGGTTTATATTTTTCTCTCGCTTCTGAAGCAGTGTTTAACCAGCAGTCGCGTCGTTCTGGCTCCATACTGCGGTCGGTCAGTATAGCGGAACAGGTTATGGGAACAGTGTTTGCCCGTCACGCGGTGCCCACTAGTGTGAGGACCTTAGATATTACACAATGTTTAAGTTTTTAGGTAAATAAAAGGATATCTGGGTGTACATTTACAACTGAAAGTGGTTTTTTTTAATAAATTTACTGTATGTGAATTACACCGTTTTAATATTCGAATAGGATATTATAAAATCGTTGAATGTAAGCTGAATGTATTATCTAAAGCCCGGACTCAGTGTTTACCATCCAAAAAACACCACAGGCGGATGGATGGATGAAAAAAACAGTATAGTTTGTCTAAATTCAACACGCACACACTGCTGTGACATCAGAAGCAGTGAATTAAAAACTTCCACACTGTAGCTGTCGTCCACAGAGCAGATCAACATGACAGTTTTTAGTCCTTGACCCATTTCTTTGCAAAGGACATTTCATGAACTTTTGTGGTCTTTGTTTTACTCTAGTTTGTCCCATACATATAACCAAATTTCTAAAGGCCTGTACACACGAGGCAGGCCTGATCGGCGTGCTCCAGGGGTTGACGGGGGAAATTCTGGCGGGCTCACCCGTGAATTTGTCCACATGATCGGGCTTGATCGGCGGACTTCCCCTCTAACGGGCACACCTTGACGGGCAAACTGTCAAATTGCCCGATGGGTCTTGTAGCAAAATCACCATGGTGGTGCCCGATGGCTTGAGCTTCGACTCTGGCAGACGTATGATATCATGGTGTTCCCATAGCAGGCTTGTCTTCCATACGATATATCACTGTAACATGGGTCACACCATAGTAACTTGCGATGTCTAATTCGGAGACCTTCATTGAGCCCCTTTCCATTTACTGGTCAAAAACACATTTACTGGTCAAAAACTGTTTACACGCACGTTGATTGAACTTTATCGACAAAATCCATGTTTATGGATGTGAAACTAGAAAAGTTACAAAAACAGAGACAAGCGCATTACATCACTGAAGGCCATTGCTGCTGAGATACGGGAACAAGGTGCTGCAGTTACAACAGATGACAAAAAAGAAAATAGACACGCTACGAAACCAGTTTAGGCGGGAATTTAAGAAATGAAGGATTCACAAAGGTCAGAGCTGGGACTGATAATCTTTATTCCCCAAAATTAGGTGTTACGATGGCCTGGCATTCCTCACTGATAGTGATACAATAAGACCGTCAGTGTCAAATATGGACAGAAGCCACAGTACCGAGGATGGACACAAAACGTCTGGAGATACATCTGATAGTGAGGTACGTTCACATGTTTTCCTCCCCGTCTCATTCTCTCGCTCGTTTCCACTCGCTCTCTCCCCAGCTGCTAGAGGGAGAACACCTACTGTACACTAAAACATAATCAAAACTTTACCGTCATACCACCTGTCCCCCTACACTCATAGCACCCTTTACCACTACATCCTAAGCTTCCCCTGGCACTAGATTACATTGTAAACAAAAATAAATAAATAATTTATACCCAAGGTAAGACCTATACCTCTACTCCGTTAAATGACAACCGTCCATTTGAAACTGACACTGCTCTCACTTTGTAAATAGGTCGAGCTGCAGCTCAGCTAAGGAGGTGGGTTGGAGAAAATCCCACCCCACCCCACCTCCTCGGTCTCAGCGTCAGTTGCACTGGATAATTGATGCCTCCACACCCGCTAGTTAAAGCTATTTAAACACATTCGTTCCCATTCTTCATTCCTTCCTTCCTGGCAATAGTATGGCTGCCAATGCCAGAAAGTGTGTAGAGTTTAGTTACTAGGAAAATAAACTCAAAATATTTTTATTGTGTAATACATATTTGTTATTTTGTGTTTATTACAAAACAACAATACGTTATATGATACAAAATATTATATAAATGACAACGTAAATGAAATAAAAAAAATTAACCGTTAATAATCGAAACCTCTGCATATAAAGTGTATAACACAGTACCTATCATCCTTAATTTGTTTTTTGAAGCTGTACTGACACACTGATAATAAGGAAAAGTGATACATGAAACCTACAGTATGCACCAGATGTACTGAGACATTGATAAGTAATACATTCCAGGAATATGGAATGGTATCTAATTATTGGATTTGTATAGCTTTGTATTGCCATGGCACAGCACCTTCATCATTGAAATACTCCATAAATTCATGGCGTACAGTTTGGCCGGCTGTACTTGTATTGCCTCCTGTTCTTTGCAATCGTAACAAGTGGGGAGTTTCACGCCAACCACCAGAGATAATTGTACACCTTGCAATGTCTTTCAGAATCCAAAGACCCTTCAGGCGTATATTGTGACATGGTCACGTCTGAGAAAATTATGCAAACAAGCAGTGCATGCTAATACCATCATTTCAACTTTGCTGGCGACAAGTATATAGTTGACAGGAAAACACTAAATCGGTTGGCCAATATCCCAAAAGCATTCTCAACTGTACGTCGAGCCCTAGATAACCGATAGGAAAAAAGAAAAAAAATGCTTTCCCTATTACTTTGGGTTCGGTGTGAGAAACGGTTTCATTATGTGCCGTTGCAAGGGGAAGGCGTTGTCTGCCACAAACACATAAGTAGCCTCCTCTCACTTCCTTTGGGCTTTCTGTCGCTAGGGAGACCTGCTGTTTCTGTGGCAATAACAACTACTGATATGGTGTATTGTCCCCACACCGCCGTCTGACACCCGCCTATTGCAGCCAATATCACATAAAGAAACTCACAATTGGCATCAGTTATGGCCATGAGTACGATGTTGTGGGTACCTTTATAATTATAGTAATATGAGCCACTGCCCTGTGGAGGCGTTATTAGGATATGCTTTCCATCATGGCTCTAATACAGGTGGAGAAGTTCCACCGTGTTTTCGAACCCACGTATCCACTCGTATGGTGTGGTAGGTGTCTGTCATGTAAAAAAGAAAATTATTCCCTGTTATATAGCATTTTTCCTATGAGTTTGAGAGGTCATGTGGCCACATTTTACAGTAATCAGTATAAAAGGTTGACAGTGTTGTGCCTACCCTGCCCTAATATTCTACCTTATAGTGGATTACCTAATATGATTAATAAGGCGTTTGTCCTGGACAAATGGAGCTCAAGTCGGAAATGATTGGGTAGGATAGGAACGATTAACAGCGACGTCATTGATGTGTCAGTGCACAGGCCTCTTCCATCCCCCACCCCACAGAGGTAGGAGTTCGTCCATTGCCCACCCTTACTCCCTCCCTTTCTTTTGCTCTCTATAATGTACTGCCTATAGTCATTATTCATTTTCTCCTTTATTTAGTCCTCACAATATTGTGTATCTATGAATGTTATGAATCCCTATCAATCTATGTGAATCCGTAATTTATTGGCATGTAACCATACGTAACCCAATATGTCTTTCATTCTAGATCTTTATCGATCCGGTATTTGTGTTATTGATGATGCTCATGCCTCCACCTGGGACTTCTGATATCCCAACTGGTGAACCTGACAAAAACATATCGACGAGACCCAACTCCTGCAAGAGGCGTATTAATGAGCTAAAGTCGTTGTCCCAAGGTGAAAATACTTTCTCCGCTTTTGGAACTGTCGTCTCTAATAATTTAAATTTAAATGAAATGAATGGTGAAAACCAGATATATGCTCAAAAACTAATGAATGAAATTATTTTTCTTGGCCGACTTCATCTACAATGATTGTTGAATAATTTGCTCATAAATAATTATCATGTTACCATGATGGAACAAATGTCCGTAAATATCTACATACCGTATATATTGATTATATATAGGCTTCATAATAATGTCTTATAGTTGATGGTGTTACTAATTTATTTTGTATAGTACACGATTTACTTATGTTGACGGTGTTACTAATTTATTTTGTATAGTACACGATTTACTTATGTTGACGGTGTTACTAATTTATTTTGTATCGTACACGATTTACTTTTCTTTGGTAAACTACAGTATAGTACATGTATTGACATAATATACGGTTATTGGACTAGGTAGTCATTGAAAGACAACGGGAATGCACGAATGAGATGTGCAGGGGGGGGGGGGGGGGGGGGGTGGGGGGGGGGGGGGGGGCGATCAGATCGGTCTACCTGTGACGTCAAGGAAGAGCTGACCCTTCAGGTGGGAGGTAAATTAGCTAACTAGGTAAACCAGTATTTCCTTGTCTTTGGGTATATAATTACACAATGTACTGATCAGTTCAATAAATAGTAAACTCACCTGCAAGTAGTCATCCTTAGTACCTCATATATGGCCCGACATGTTTCTGGGATTATGCGTGACAAGCTTTGTTTGGATATACGTGTAGAATACTCCAGTGCTGAGTACGTACATCCTGTTGCCAAAAATCTAGCGTTGCCTCCAAACGGCTCCTGTTGTTTATACTGTGTCTCATGTGTGTCTTTTTTCATAATGTATGACTCCAGCTTTCCTAGTAAAGTATAAAACGTGCTTACACTCATTCTCAAATAGTCTCTGAAATCTTTTTCATGGCCATCTTGTAGTTCCTGTAGTATGGTTGTGGTGGCGGCCATATACATGTCTTTTAGTGAGCCATTCTTTGCACCATATTCTCTTTTTTTTTTCTTTTTCTTTTTCATTAGACACAAAGCAATTATGATGCTACACATATCTTCCTCTTTGCGGTACCCACCATGGTTATTGTACCGCACTGAGGTGGCCGTGACTGAAACACACTACTGGCATCGTCGGGCACGCCCACCTCTCCTCGCCTCACCTGTGTGGACAACATTCACGTGAAAGCCCATCAGAATTTGCCCGTCACCCCCCGGAGCACGCCGATCAGGCCCGCCCTCGTGTGGACGCCTTCACTGTTACAGTACGTGCATTTTTCATGTCAATGAAGTCAGTCACTAGGAGATCTCAAGATTCCTACAGAGGTTCATGATACAATATATCATTAAGCAGATTTTCAATAACTCCAGAGAGCTGATACTGCTGAATGTATTTCTAACTGCAATATATATTATTAATTGCTGTATAAAAACTAGTTATTTTTTCATTTTGGCAATAATTGTAGCTCTAGTTTTGAACTGAATCCATTGATTATTCATCAGAGCAGGTAATATAGTGTTTTTTTTGTTATACCTTTAGTTTTTTTTTTTTGTTCCCCACAAAGTTATTTGTACCCATCAGGAGTGTGTTTCAACAGGTCTGCCCAGCATCATAACAAAAGAACTCTAATTTTTCTTATGTACATTAAATGTAAATCATTACTACCCCCAAATAACAACATAGTGATACTGATGGTGGATGAACTAGCCCACTTAATACCACAATTTCATTATAAAGGCAAAAATATTGTTTGTTCAGCCTTTGGCTATAATAAGCTGCAACGGTGGGCATTTTACTTTATGTTGAACAGTAAAGTTAATTGCACGAGTTTCCCAATTAAAATTATTAAAGCTGATGTTTCTGACTGCACACTGAAGGTATTTATAGGCTTAGAAAAAATCATTTTTACAGTGTTTTTGCATTTTAACATGCGCTTATCATTGGGAAAGCAATGTCCTATTTTCCCAGCATTCCACAGCTATCTAAGTGTAATCTCACCCATTTCAGAGTAAAAAACAAATGCCCTTTTTCGAGTGTTTTCAGTAAAAATTTTAAAATATATCAGGAATAATTGGCTTGGCCAGAAAGTTATAAATAAAACTATGAAGTTACCTCGGTTTGATGTCAACTAATTTGGAAAAACTAAATTCATATACACCATTCAGACCCTTGAAACTTCATGATATAGATGTTTTTACTCAATGAACATTCATATAAACTATCATTAAAAGCATTATCTCCCTACACCTTTGAGAACAAAATGTTCATTTAGTTTTACAAATATCCAATGAATATATCGTTCAAGCTTTGCTAACTATTGGAAAAATTCACTCCCTTTTTTATTCAGGATGCAAATGTAAAAGTTTACATTGGTCGACAATCATGAATTTAAATGTTTAAATGTCAAAAAGGTAAATAACAGATAAGCTGTCCAATAAGTATGAAGGTTATAGTACAGAAAAAGAGAATTAAAAATGCGTTTCTACTAATGTTTCATTGAGTAATTGTTGTTCAAGAAAATAACTATTGTAGCCAAAGAGATAGTTGAGAAAAATTTAAATACCAAATAATGACTATGTAAGAGAATTATTTCATTCACATATAACAGAAAGAACCATGTTTTTTGTGATTGTAAACCTATGCACTGCTGTTTTATTCTTTGGTAGACTGTACTGTAACTAACAAACATTGTTTTGGTTCAGCATTTTATATTAATCTTATAATTTGTGTTTCGAGTGAGTATATTTGGTGTACACTAATTAGTGTAGACGAGAAATAAGTAAATCAATACTGGCAGACCAAAATGATAAGAGTTTGGCGAGGGTTTGTTTACATTCCTTTTGTCTGGCAGCATAGTCAGTGCTAGCAGCTCTGACTACCTGTGCTTACGTCACACAACATCAAACAGGCCTTCTTCCTTGGTGGTCTCAAACCAATAAGTTATAAAAAGTATTTTTAGATTTTAAATAAGTGCCCAGTTAAATTATTGTTTTTATCATCTTATGTAATAGCTACAGCTTGTGTATACAAAACGAATCTTACATCTAGACAATATTACCAGTGTGTCACCTATGACGTCACAGAAGATACAAACAGGTCGAGCTTTGCTCAA
The DNA here is from genome assembly GCF_015104395.2 of Macrobrachium nipponense. Taxonomy (NCBI): domain Eukaryota; kingdom Metazoa; phylum Arthropoda; class Malacostraca; order Decapoda; family Palaemonidae; genus Macrobrachium; species Macrobrachium nipponense. The sequence continues at coordinate 13,669,814 of NC_061098.1, forward strand.
CGAACTGTTGTGACGTCAGCAGTCATTTCCCATGCTTCTGAGTCGCATCAACAAAGCTAGCCTGTGGGACATGGGACTCAAAAAATACATCACCTCTTCTACTTTTTAGAATATCTAAAGCCCGTCCACACTGTGGAGGAAAGTTGGTAAATTCAAAAACTCCACAAATGAATAAAGTAATAAAAATATTTCGCGGATAGTAGTGTCAGTAACACTTCCAAAGGTAACTGGTAAAAGAGACTGAAGCAGGTCAACAAAATTTTACTTTCACATACCTTACAGCACTGGGCAGCATAATGGTGCCATAAATATCAAGATATTTTGTAGCTAAAAGGAGAAAATGATGGGTAGGCCTAGGCCTAATGACTTGTGGATAACTTTTAGGACATGGCTATAAGCTAAAATCAGCAACCATTTTCCTGAAAGAATGAAATTTACCACAAAGTATCGGGCTAAAATCAGAAACAAATTATATTCAATTATGACAAACACACAGGCTAGCTAGATTACTCTAGCTTATGAAAGTGAAAAATTCATATTTAGGCCTATACTGGGAACTGTAATGGGTCAGCAAAACACAACTAATAAATGGAGCTTACCGTGGTCCCCCCCTGGGTACCGGGTAAGATGCACAGGTCTTAGCAAACTAACAAGCCTAATGCTAGGCTAATAGTAGCCTAATAAACTCTATAAACTATACTAGCCCCAAGTTCCCAACTCGATTTGGGACACATATATATATGGATCAACAGATCCTGAAACCCGGTTAAATGTGGAAACTGCACGCTGTCGGTTTATCCAATCTAATGACAGACAGGGCAATAGCCTACTACTGGATACGGTACCTAGGCCTACTGGCCAATCAGTAAATACCAAATGGTAGACTTGATAAGCAAGTCAAGTCTTGGAATAATAATTAGATAGCGTAGCCTAGGCTAGTCCTAACTTAAATATGGCTAGCTACTAGAATGGTATGCTGGTCTAACAAGACCTAGTACAATATAAGAAGTTGGAATAAACTATCCTATGCAAAATAACTCTGTATACTAGACAGATGATACTATTGAGATAGGCCCATCAACAATATACTCACTTCTACCTTATCACTATTGCTAATTAAATAAATTTGATGCAAGTGCCTCAGTGTACATCAGCACGAAACCAACATGGACAAATACATTAACAAATAACAATAGCAGCCTTAGCCGCAAAAATCTAGCATGAAAAAATGTTCGTCCCTCAGGAATAAACTACACAAATAATAATTGGCTGTAAGATAGTAATCAGGGAGAACGCTTCTAAATGAAAAAGGAATTAGATTCAATAATATAATGATATAATGACAGTTTAATCAATATTTTTTTATAAACAATAATAGTCACAATAATTCTTAAACCTAAGTTGTATCCGAACTCCGAACACATGCTCAAACAAAAACAAAAAACTGACTCATACAAAACAATTGGATAACTTAAACTAAACAAGAATTATCCTCTCTTTCGATATGACTAGAGTATAATCTCAAAAAACCCAAATAGAAGCAACCCTTGAACTTAATATACACATTAGAAACTAAAGAAACAAGCTCTAAACATTAGAGCACTTTGTGACGTCATCGACATCAGGGATCACTAGAAACTAGTTTCAGAGTCTAATTCGACACACACTGCTCTGTGACGTCAGCAGCAGTGAAATTAAAAACTTCCACACTGTAGTCTGTCGTCAGCAGCAGCATTCAACATGATAGTTTTAGTATCGTTGAACCATTTTCTTTTGTAAAGGACATTATGAACTTTTGTGGTCTTTACTCTAGTGTGTCCCATAAATATAGCCATTTTCTAAAGGCCTGTCCACACGACCGGGCCTGATCGGCGGACCTCCCCTCAAAAGCCCTGTCCACGTGATTGGGCCTGATCGGCAGACTTCCCCTCTAACGGGCAACCCGTCAAATTGCCCGATGGGTCTTGTAGCAAAATCACCATGGTGGTGCCCGATGGCTTGAGCTTCGACCCTGGCAGACGTACGTGAACCACATACATTTCTTTTACCGAGCCATTCTTTGCACCATATTCTCTTCTTTTTCATCACACACAAAGCAATTATCATGCTACACTATCTTCTTCTTTGCGGTAGGCACCATGTTTATTGTACCGCACTGAACACACCACTGGCATCGCCTCACCCGTGTGGACAACATTCACGGAGAGTCCGCCAGAATTTGCCCGTCAACCCTGGAGCACGCTGATCAGGCCCGTCGTGTGGACAGGCCTTAACGGGCACACTTGACGGCGAACCGTCAAATTGCCCATGGGTCTTGTAGCAAAATTACCATGGTGGTGCATGATGGCTTGAGCTTCAACCCTGGCAGATGTACGTTAACCATGTACATTTCTTTCACTGAGCCATCTTTGCACCATATTCTTTTCTTTTTCATCACACACAAAGCAATTATCATGCTATACAATTTCTTCTTCTTTGCGGTAGGCACCATGTTTATCGTACTGCACTGAACACACTACTGGCATCGTTGAATACGTCCACCTCTCCATCGCCTCACCCGTGTGGACAACATTCACGTATAAGCCAGTCAACCCCGGAGCATGCCCGCTCATGTTAAGGCCTGTCCACACGAGTGGGCCTGATTGGCGTGCTCCGGGGTTGACAGGTAAATTCTGGCGGGCTTACCCGTGAATTTTGTCCACACGGGTGAGGCGGGCGTACTCAATGACGCCAGTAGTGCTTTCAGTGCGGTACGATAAACATGGTGCCTACCGCAAAAATGATAGTGTAGCATAATTGGTGTGATGAAAGAGAGAATATGGTGGAGGAATGGCCCAGTAAAATAAATGAATATGGTTAACGTATGTCTACCAGGGGGTCGAAGTTCAAGCCATCGGACACCATGATAATTTTGCTAAAAGTCCCATCGGGCAACTTGATGGTTTGCCCGTTAAAGGGGAAGTCCCGCCGATCATGTGGACAGGCCTTAAGGGTGTACGAAGGCCAATTACTTTAGCTTGCCCTCTTCGTAATTCACGGCCCTTTTTTTTTAAGTTTAGTGGACCTTTTAGTGGGAACCTCAATATCCTTTAGTTTTAACTAATTTTTATGACCCCCACTGCTTTTGCATGGGAACATTGCTCTTCCCAAGCCATCAGTTCTAGCTTGCCATTTTGGCAATTCAGGGGACCATTACTTTTAGCTTGCCCTTACACCACTTTCTTTGTAATGAACATTTTAAGAATATATTGTCTTAATCTAGTTTGTAGTCTTATTACCCTTTTGTAAGGTGCGTTCACACGGTTCGACAAACATTATTACCAATTAACAATTGTCTGCCGGTCTTTGCCTAGAGAGCAGAGTAAAAACAGTGGTATACAACTTCATTTGGTACCACAGTGTTGCCAGATCTACTTCCATCGTTTCAACGTTTATATCATCATCCTGCTTCGCTTATGATATGGCAATAATGTTTTGTCCGTCGAACATTGTTCGACCGTGTGAACGCACCTTAAGAGTAAACAAAGATCAATTACTTCAGCTTGGTTTCTTCGTAATTCACGGACCATTTTCTACTTTGTGGGAAGCTTAATTTGTTTAGCTTACCCTTCACTTTTATGACTAATTCTTTGTAACATTGTGCTCGTCAGGGAATAGATTTCTAGCTTGCCATATATTTGGATACTCAGGGCACCAATTACTATGCTTTCCCTGTTACACATTTTTTTTGTAAATGACATGAATTTATTTTGGTGGTCTTCAGTTTGTCCAGTTATTATGACCCACTTCTAAGGGTATGCGAAGACAAATTACTTTAGCTTACCCTCTTTGTAATTCACGACCTATTTTCTAGTTTTGTGGGCACCTTAATTTGCTTTAGCTTACTTTTCATCTTTATGACCAATTCAGTATTTTGCGTTGTAATCCTGCTCTCGTTAAGGTATAAGTTCTAGCTGGCCATTTGGCAATTCAGGTACCAGTTACTTTTACCTTGCCCTTGGGCAACTCTAAGCTAATTTTTTTTTAAGTTCTCCATTGTTTAAGGGATCTCTGCTCCCATTTTTTTTTTTTTTTTTTTTTTTGCATGGTGGTTTTACGTAGCACGGAACCAGTGGTTACTCGGCAACGGGACCAACGGCTTTACGCGACTCCAGAACCTCGTTGAGAATGAGCTATCACCAGAAATACGTGTCTCACACCTCAATGGAATGCCCGAGAATAGAACTCGCGGCCACCGAAGTGGCAGTGCTCCCAATCTAGTTAAGATATCCAACTTTGATTATTATATTACTAATAATGTAGCTTTATAATTTAACAAATTGGTTAATATATAGGGACCTTTACTTTTTATGTACTTCTACAAGAGAGAGTGAGTGTCTCCAATGACCTAAGATCAGACGAAAAGCGGTGCTTTCAATGTGGTATGGCTGTTGGCAATGACCTAAGATGAACAGTAAATAAACTGATTTCCACATATTAATATGAAGACTCGAAACTTTACCAAATTGGCCCACTACTACTTGCCACCAGTAAACATGCAGCAAAAAACTGCTTTTTTTGACCATGTCAGCAGGAACACAGAAGAAGGGTGGGAACAGAAAGGGGATGTTCAGGCAAAACTTAATCTGCTTTTTAATGAGTGATTGCTCTTCAGCCTGCGAAAGATACTCAAGACTTCGGTTGAGAATTAGGGTAGCTCTAATCAAACTGATGTCAAATCATACTATTATTATTAGGTCAATTATCAAAGAATAATTTACAGTATGAAACATTGGTATTCAAATGGCCCAGAAAGCAAATCTAATAACAGTGACCAACTCTGTGGCAGGACAATAAACGTCTGAAGGTCCTGAAAATAAATACTAGAATGCAGGCATTCTGGTTCACAGAGAACTACAGGGCTTGGTGTGCAAATGAAAAATGGGAACTCCTATGAACTGTACCAAGGCAACAATGACAGACAGGACTGGTATAAGAAATTAGGCGCAAACTAAGGACTGGGAATCATTGGGTTAATTCAAAGCTATGGCGAGATTTCACGAAAATTTTAAAAACAAAGAACTAAACCAAACAATTAGTGATATTCTTCAAACGATAAAGCAGAAGAATGGTATTCATACAGACTTGCCATTCACCTTAAGGGGATAGACAAGAACTACTTAATAAAACAAATCACAAGACGAAGAGGAAAGGGTTACAATGCACCTGCTATGGAAATATTCTGAGGCGATACCTCAAAAAGACTGGTGAAACAACTTCTAAGTGCAGCGATAAGCAGACTTGTTTTAGTCATCACCTGGGCACATACCACTGAGCAGTAATGCTCGGTGGAGCCATTTAAGCTGTGATAGCACTGTTCTTTACAGAATGTAAGCGCAGATGGTTACGGGAGCAGACTTTATGACGACATTTGACCATAACGCCTGAATCAGACAAAAAGTAAGCGCAGGTGGTTACGGGAGCAAACTTTATGAAGACAAATTTGACCATGACGCCTGATCAAAGTGAGAAGTACAAGAGTTCAGTTTAGATAAAGGAGTTAAATGACGTAAAATTCACGATATATGTACAAGCAATGGAGTCAAGGTGTTGTACCAAGTGGTAGGCAGAAAAAAACGAGAAAATAATTGAGCAAAAGCCCAAAGTACAATCTATAATACTATACTACATGAACCACACTCGGACAAAATTTTGTCCATCGAAAACTAAAACCTTATGAAGAATATCACGAGTTAGATGACAATAGTGAGAAATGACAGTACATTTAACCAAAGCACTCCAAATAATTATGAGAGCAATAATCCATTTTAGACACGACTCTACATCAACGTGGAAACAAGAAACTAAATGAGCTACACGGAATAGGATCAAAAGACTAGGTTAAAATAAATAAAAAGTCTAAAACTTTGAAAATAAATAGATGACGGCATTCCAGCTGAAAAAGAGCTACAGGAAACAACATTGACGCATTGAACGAAGAAAGGCCAAAGCTACATTATCAGCAGTCTGGAAGCTTAAGTGTGTATAATGCTCAAGATAAGACAGGTATGCAGATGAAAAATCGAAACATCTATGAACTTGAGCCAAGGGAAACTCTGGACAGGGAGTGGAATATGAAATTTGAGCACAAATCAATTGATTGGTAAGAATTAATGAAAAGGAAAACTATGAAATAAAACCATAATGAAAAACCAATATGACATGTTCAGACAGAAACGACGTAGAAGAATGGTACTCGATAGATGTGCAATTCACCTGGGTATGGGAATACACGGGAATGACTTAAAACATATCACACGCCAAAGAGGAGGCATCTAAATACTGGCAAAATAACTTCAGAAGTGCAGCGATATGGAGACTTGTTTTAGTCATCACCTGGGGACATATCACTGAGCCCTAGTGACTAGTGCTCAATGGAGAAAATAAGTTGTGATAGTGATGGACGCTCTAGAGAATGTTTATGTGCAGGAGCAGACTTAATGAGGACAATTCGACCATAACGACTGAATCACACATACAGATCCACTCAGCTGACTTAATTAGCTCTCAAAGCACTTCATATAAGAGCAAAATAATCCATTCTAGACGTACAGCTTTCCATTAAGTGAAAACAAACTAAATGAGCTACTTGCGATAGGGATCAAATGACGATTAGGTTAATGTATCAATACAAAGCCACGAAATGTTAGTGGAGGAAGAACAGTTCCCTAGCTTGGCTGGTAACATCTCTGGTATTGTTACCAGAATTGTTGGTATTCAAATTAGGAAGATGCGTGTCACTACAAACAAATCTCGAAGCCTCTGGTCAGTATCTTCTCATCCTCAGCTTATTATTGGAAACTTAGTGAAAGGAGAATGCTTCAAAAACAGCAGCAGTTAATAAATGATGAGATAGGGAAGAAACAGGAAAATATGAAGACAGGAATAGATAGAGAGAAGCGGGTCGAGCAAAAATAGATAACGAAACAAACTTCAAATTCCTGAACATGATTAAGTAGGTACACTTGAGAGGATCTCATCTCTATTTGTCAAAAAGAGCACTCTCTTCCATAGAAATGGTAAAGGAAATAGCTAGATGAAAATTTAACTCCCTCGGGAGTAGACAAGTTGAAAAACGACACTCAAAAATATTAGTAATTTTATATAAAGATTAAAAAGGAAATCTAGGCTACAACCTTATTAAACATTTTACCACAAAACTTTTCCAGTTTGACCACAAGACATCAAAGAGAACCAATAAGAAACCAGAAAAAGAAGAAGGGGTCATTACAGGAACAAAAACCACAGATGGATACACCATTAAGAAAATGGTGAACTTATACGTCAAACTGAGCCATGTTAGTTCTACCGTAGCAATGTAAACAGGCTACTCAGGAGACCACTGGAGCTTCAAGATTAAAAAAAAAAAAAAAAACTGATGAAAATAACTAACCAACAATGACTTTCAGGGGAGGCAATCATGCTAAACACAATTAAGGAAAAAATGGGAATAAACAATTGAAGATAAAAAACAATCCTGGTTGAGACTCCATTTTCTTCTTCCCTCACAATACAATGTATCCACCAGTGGGAAAATGAATGACAAACTTTTTCCCTCTACCTTAAAAACACATCTTCATGACATAATACTTTGATCTAGAGAGAGAGAGAGAGAGAGAGAGAGAGAGAGAGAGAATCATTTGTCAATAAAACACAAGACATTTAAAAAATAAGCAAATAGTATAGCACTTGCAATTACAATTACTGCAAGAAAACTGTATATAACCTATAACCTTTAAAATATAAAAACATATTAACTTTATGGCATACTCTTAAATGTTATATATCTCAAGTTTATCTATTTATAAAGAGCATTCAACTTAATTTTAAACGCTAAACATAGGAGTTATGATCTTCCATAAATACATCGTGGAAAGAAATACATTATCATAGTTTGCTATACGACTTCAACAATTTCGGTGAGAGAGAGAGAGAGAATTATAAAATACCGTAATTATCCTTTCATATGGTTCATCTGAAGGAAGTATTTTAGCGAGAGGTTTAAGTTATACCTGAGTGAATACAGGAACTACAGAGAGAGAGAGAGAGAGAAAACATGTAAACAAGACTAGTTACAATTTTCCTATCGTAGGGTTCATCTGAAGGATGTATTCAAGCAAGAGGTGAAAATGATAAAGGCCAAATGACGGAACTACAATGAAAGACTAAAAAAACTAACTTTTGCAATTACTGCAGACTTATACAACCATGGAACCTAAAGTAGTTATGAAATATAATCAACTCTATGACATACTCTTACATGTTCTATATCTCAAGTTATCTATTATCCATAAAGAGCATCCAACATGAAATACAACACCATGGTTTGCTCATTTCTGTGCGACTTGAACATTATTTCGCTGTGAGAAGAGAGAGAGAGAGAGAGACCTACTATTAAATAGTAACATCTTTTCTTTCATAAGGTTCATCTAAAGGATGTATTCAAGTGAGAGGTGAAACTTATACCCGCGTGAATGAAGGAACTACATGGCTCAAGACATTAGGGGTCTATCTTCCCAATAATCCCATCCAAAACTTTTGTTTTAGAAACTATTACTTTTCCTATAGGTCCTAATCCCATGCCTTAACTTGGGCTAATTTATGTGTAGTCAGAAGTCATTGGCACCATAGTCCACTGTAGATTCAAAAGGAACAGCTCTGTCCAGTAGGTTGATACATGCAAGCAAGGGTTATCAAGTCCCATTGTCTTACCAGCTGAATCAGCTTATCTTACTACATTGTTTGAAAGATGGAAGACTGGAAAGTTGAAAATAATGAAAGCAAGCAAAACTAAGTTTAAGACTGAGGCAATGGGAACAAAGTGCAAGCCATGGTCTGAACAACAATGGAATTCTGGCTGAAAGTCTACAAAATATAAGACAAGGGAGTAAACTCTTTGGAGATCTAAATTCATAAGAGGAAAACTTGAGTAAAAATGTGACTGAGGGAATTAAAATAGTCATGGAAATTATTCTTGAGTAACCATTTAAGCTGGGCCCCAGCACAATGCAGCTACCACCAAATGATTCTCTGTATCACTTTAACCCCCAGATTTACTGCTTTCTCTCTCTCACATACTATTCATCAGTTACCTTTAGTCTCTTATTTTATAGTCTAACTTCTTTAATTTTACCTTGTTCCATTTATAATTCTTATTCAAGGATACAGCCCTAAGAAGTCCTAATAATCTTGTAGCATGACTCACAGAGGTCTCGTTCATGTACTTTAATATATAACAGTAACCCTCTGATATTATGGCAATCTCTTTACGAGAATGGTATGTGGTGTGATTAGACTGCCTATAAGTCATGTCACTTCAAATGCATTTGAAGATAGTGAACATCAAGCCATAGACTTAGGCACGAGACACATTTCGGAAGACGTAGTCTCTTGAATCAAAAGCGATATTGCTTGAAGGTCACTGATGATGAGGATAATGAATCTCCAAGTAATCTGTAATGAAAAATGACAGCAATAAAAATCAATGTTGTAATTTGAACTCATTCATACAAAAATTTGGGGAGTCTTGGAAACAATCCTCCTTTAACTCTAGTTCTGACAAACCCTCGACGTACTTTCTGTTAATTATTATAGGAATACAAACCACCTAAGGAAAAACTATCCTGCATATAAATAGTATAAACACATCACAAAATTTCAAATGAGGATATGTTTCAAATATTTCAATTCACAGATTACACAAACCTCTTGTTATACTTCTTCCTAATAGATGCCTCCCCCAAAAACAAAAAATTATAGATATTTGCTTAAAAAAAAAACTATAGTGCGTTTTTTTTTTCCAAGTGAGGTGGGTATCATGTTACGTATTTCTGTGAAGAGGATCCTACAACTACTCCTTTAGAAAGTACTCCTGAGAGCATTCGCTGTATCATTGAAATATTCAATGATACAGTTGGGTCTTGTTTTGTATTGCCAGGCATACCATTTACACATGTTAAATTAATAGCAATTCCTCTAATTCTGACTATACTACGTAGCCTTAGCAAAAATAGTTGCAATAATTCTACATGTCCTCAGTATATAATAATCAACTATGTTAACCCAATATTTTGGACATACCTACAAGTGGATTACCCTTAAATGAAAATGGAAACTATTACAGAAAAACAAACTATTGTAATAAGTAGTCAATTAAAAGAACTGATCTCAGATTTCAATTTCTTAGCCATGTGTAAATCACAAAAGTGTTTAAATGTTTTTTTTTGTTGACATTATGCTTTGGGTCTAGGTCCTAGAGGACTGAATATTATGGTTGTCTGTAAAATCACTAAAAATTTTCAAATATCTATTGCTGGGAGCAGATGATCATTATCAACACACTTCTATGATCCTGTAACAATTTTTCATAGTAACCTTTGTCAATATTTGCTGGCATTTTCTTCAGATTCCCGACACTCCTTCACATTGATCATTCCATCAGACTACTCCAAGCCTTTCATGTAGTACTGCACAAACCACACACTACTGTATATCAACAGATATCCTGTTCTCACCCCCCAGTATAATCATTGTGTACTTTCTTTACCTTCAAATGATTGCTACCTCTATCAACTAAATTTTTACTTATCAGGTCAATTGTTGCGGGCTTGTCTACCATCTGTTGGCTACAATGTCTAATCACTGCAGATTCATCACTAACATTTATATGTATCTAATGGATAGCTGGGGAACAGGTATCCTCTAGATAGCAATCCTCTGGAAGTATAATCTGCTTCCCAGGTTACTTTACAGGCAGCATTCAGGTACTACTGAGGGGAGGCTGGGTGGGCCATTTAATTATATATATCTGCCAGGTAAGTATATACAAAACTTTATTGTATCATAACAATATCATTTTTGTACATTCAACTTCCCTGTCAGATATATACTTAGCTGATTGGCACCTTTGGTGGAGGGTAAGAGACAGCTAATTACTGAATAGACAGGTAAACAACATACGTTGTAGGTAATAATTAAATAAAACCTTGGTTCCTACTTGTTTAGGCAGAAGACTTCATGGCTACTGCCTAGGAGTCTGCTTCGCCTCAAGAGGCTCAGCGAGGTAGTGACCTCATGCTAAGAGTTCTTGTGGGTCTGTCAATGGGGTCTTATCCGCTTACTCGACAGAGCCTGAGGATTTTTGTCAATGGGTGGTATTCCACTTGCATGACAAAACACCTTGCCTAATGGCATAATCAGGGAGCACGACACCGATCCTGATCCCAACACGAGGGTTAGTACTGATATTGAAAAGAGTTATCCCCAAACTCCTTTCAAAACAACCCTAAAAACTCTACGTTAAATAAATTTTAACTTAGTAGTTAAGGATCAGTATCGGCTCCCTATCCCAGCAACATATCCGCAGACATGTATAACCCAAGAGAAAAGGATCGCTCTAGGTTATTTTGACATTCTTCGGGCACTGGGAAGTCAACACAGAGTTGCATCTCCAGTATGTGGCAGTCAAAATGTCCATTATTGACATTCTTATGGAAAGAAAAAAGAATTCACAACGGCTCGCACTTCCTGCGCTTTAACTCTCAGCTGTTTGAAGGAATCATCCAGGCACTTGTCGTGTACTTTGGAGATTACACTTGTCACAAAGAAGGCCAGGGCGTTCTTTGATATTGGTCTCGTCTGGCTGAAGCCTCGCACCTGAGTTGGATTGGTGTATGAAAGAGAGTAGAAGTGTTAGTGTTAGGACTGAAGTGGCTGATGTTATACCAGGGTTTAAGAGCTATAGGGAGCCAGTTTTGGAAGGGCCAAGGTGAATGGCAGAGCGAGTGGTTGATAGGAGCATTAGAGCCAGTAACGTAAGTATGGTTCGCCCTAAGAAAGATCGGAGTGCAAGCGTTGGAAGAGTAGGGCCGGTTAGTCGTGAACGAGAGCAGCAGTGTTACAGACATGGAAAGCTAGGGCACAGGAAGAATGAATGTCAGTGGGCATTGGGAGCTTGCTTTGGGTGTGGGCAAACAGGGCATTTAGTGAGCGAGTGTAAGAAAGATAGGGATATTAAATGTTACAGGTGTGGGCAAGTAGGGCATATAGCAAGTGGATGTCGAGGTACTCGTGTGACTGAGGTTTGCGGTAATTGTGGGAAGAATGGGCATTATGCTAGGATGTGTAAGGAACAGCAGGCAAAATGTGTTGAATGTGGAATGGAAGGTCATGTGGCAAGTGTGTGTAGGCGACAGAGGTTAAGTTAGGTTGGGAGTTAGGGAAACTAGGTACAAAGGGGATTCAGTTGGGTGGGTCCTCTGGTGTGCGGTCAGTAAGACTGATGCATGTGCCTGAAGGATTGTTGCTTGAAAAAGGGTTTGGAGGAAGAGCTCATGAATGTATGAGTGTAAAAGTGAGGTGCAAAGGGGTGTGTTTGGTTGCTTTGATTGATACTGGGTGCAGTGTCAGTGTTCTTTTTAAGAATGGATGTGACAAGTTGCAGAGTGAGTGTGAAATTAGGAAATGCAAAGGGGAGGTACGAGGAATAGGAATTTAGGTATGGCCTGTGGTGGAAATGTTGGGTGAAAACGTAGAAATTGAAGGGGTAGGTAGTGATGGATGAAGGTGATTTTAATGTGATCGAGGGAATGAGTGATAAGTATGATATGTTGTTAGGATACAGGTTCCTGAAGTGTGGGATGATGGTCCATCCGAGAAGGAATATGATTAAGTTGCATAGGAAGGGGACTGTACATGGAGAGTTGTACTTGGATAGGGATGGAGGGGTAAGCAGTAAAATCCTCTACTATTTCCAAAATGTCGTTCCACGACAACCTTTCATTCGTCCATCGCATTTTCTCCTTACGTTTCAGATTTACAAACCTCATACACTCTCTCAGGCACAGTCGCCAACTTCCCACTCACTAACCTCTTTACACTCAAATTTATCCCTTCATCCCCAAACAATTTTTTCTGGCTAATGGTTTCCAACCTGCACACTACATCGACGACGACTCACCAACATTCATTCTTACCTCATCAAAACCATGTTTTCTCATATATCTAACGCTACTCTTTATCCTCTTCGCCTGTTCCACAATCCTGGCTATCACACTCTCATAAGGCACATTCCCCACGCTCATCATTACCCCATACATATTCAACAAAAATCCTGTCAAAAAGCTACCCAATTCTCTTGCCCAGACTCTCTTGTTATCCCCATACTTTGCCTCACAATACCTTTCATATTCCTTAAAAAAAATCCCCTCTATGTCCCTACTACTATATTCCTCGTATTGTGCACATCTAGGTATCTCTCTCATATACACAGCATTTCATACTTCCTGCTCACTCTCACTTTCGCTACTAACATTCTGATCCCTCTTTACCTCGTCCGAATACAGCGAATCAACTTCCATACTAACATCCATGCTCCTGATTACGCTCTTCTTACCTTTCTTTCTACCCACCTGTTTCCACTCACCTCTATCCAAATCACTCTCAGCCCTTTCCCCAATGTATTCAGTCCTAGTCTCATCCTGTCCGTCATCCTTACTAGCCTTCTTTCCCTTAGCCGTCTTTTTTTCCTCAGCCCCCTTCTTATTCTTGTCCTCAGGTTTATCCTTATCCTGTCTCTTTGCCTTCTTTCCTTTACCTATCACAAACAAGTCACCTTCGTCACTCGTAGTTTCATCCACTAGCTCTTCCAATGTCTTTACCACTTCTGGCCTATCACAAAACCTAGTAAGCCTACCTCCTACAGCTCCCTCTCCCATGAACCCCTTCATCATCTCCTGCACTACATTCATCATCACTAAGAATTTTTTGTCCATTTTCTCAACTATCCTCTCTTCCGCTCCTTTCACTTCTTTCATTTCCACTTCGGCACTCCTTAGCATTCCTCTCATTTCCTCTAACTCACTCTTCAGCTCCTCACACACTACCCTCAACCTCTCATTCTCCACTTCCAATTGTCCTCTTACTTCCCTCTCCAACCTCAACTCATCCTTCAGCCTCTCCACCTCACTCAATCCTTCCATCCCAAACTTTCTCACCACTCACACACACTGGCCTAGACCAATCGTCTTGCAGCTGCCACACCAGCAGTCCCTGTTTGGGTGCCAAAAAATAATGTGGCGGGATCACAAGCTTATGAGAAAGCAGCAAATCTCCCCCACATAAACTTAAATCTGTCTGGCTACCAAACCCACCCTCAATCACACTTTCCTCTTGACACTACAAAATACAGCAGGACAATTGACCCATACCTACATACAGAACAAAAGAAACACAAACAGGTACTCACCTTTGGCTTCTGATGCTCAGGGCTAGGCTGTGCTGTCCACTGGATATAGACTATAGGCTAGCCGACACACAACCACCGCCGACAACCAAACACAAACCAACCACCAGAGACCCACAACCCCACAAAAACTCAATAACCCGACAAATCACTGCAGACGAACACCAACAGCCTGAAAGAACACGACAACCACACAACTTCCCCCAGCACAACAACCCGCCAAAACCAACACTGCCCCAACCACACTCACAGACACTGAAAATGCACCAACAAACCTCTTCAACCTCACCACAACCAGCAGACACACGCACACAACTTCATCACCCCAAAAATCTATCAATAACACCAAAACACTAAACACTAAAGGATAACTGCTGCCAAAACCGACACTACTTCACCAGGACGCCTCACTCCTCTCGTAACAGACTTCCACTGACTAACCAGCAGCGACCACCACAGACATGCTTCCGACCGCCATTTAACCACTCCCATTCATTCTTCCACCAATCTCTCTCTCTCTCTCTCTCTCTCTCTCTCTCTCTCTCTCTCTCTCTCTCTCTCTCTCTCTCTCACACACACACAACTTTTGGAGATGTTGTCAAATATAAAACTACCATTACTCCTCCATACCGTTATCGTATCGCCAGCGATTTCTTTTTCTTTTATCCAGACAAGAAGAAGCCTTTCCATTTCATCGTGCACGTGGGTCCTCTTGCTGGACAAAATAGTGACGCCCTTGGAAGGTGTAGCTGCTTTGATGACATCCTTCTGCTTAAGGATGGTGCCTATTGTCGATGGATTTCAGCCGTATTCCTTGGCGATCACACTCAATCACATACCAGCTTCATACTTCTTGATAATCTCCATCTTCATCTCCAAAGAAAGCATCCTCTTCTTTCTGTGACTTTCAACTTTCTTGGGACCCATGACTACGTATATACTGTACGTAATTATGTTATGTACTAGTACGTATACGTATGTAGTAAAGTTCTCACACAACACGATAAAGTATACTATGTACAACGAAATCACTAACGAATTTACGTTAACAAACGAAATCGTTAGAACAAACGAATACCACGTGTGTACGATACAGATGATGCTGTGCAGTGGCCAAAGAAGCACGCCACTACGTAGATGCATCATGGGAGGGATGCTGACCAATAGGAGAAGAATCATCTCATGGCAGACTAGCATCAGGAACCAATGGGAGAGCGGGAGGATAGTGGTGAGTCTACTCAGTTGGCGGCGCGCGAGTTTCAAAATTTGTATCGGTGGTCCGGGCAAATCTCGGACTTTACAGCAACAACCTTTCGTATCTGAACATTTTCGTTATGCAGAGCCGTAAATTTTTCGTATTTGAGTTTTTGTAAGTTGAGCCTTTCGTATCTCGAGGTACCACTGTACAACTCACACAATATCAAAACAGAAATAAAATCAGTAACAAATTCAGAGCATATTGTTGTAAAATATTTATGTAAATCTACCAAGAACGAAGATACAGTAACTTCTTGCAATTCATACATGTTTTTTCTAACACTTCTTTGCGCTTTTCTTTGTAAAATTACATTTATAACCGACTATCATAAGTCAGGAATAAAAACAGACAGCTTCTTCCACCCCCTCAACATCTAGCAAAGATTGCTATGTAAAGTATGGGTATTTGTGAAATTGGCAATTCTAGGCAATAACTCTGCACAAACTGCAAGGATTGTTCCTGCAAATACGACAGCCACTAGGGATTGGGGCGTCCAATGTATTTCGCTGTGTTGATGGTTAATTACTGTCAACTTCCCAAAAATAATGGCAAATTCTTAATAAGCAACCCAAATACTATAGAAAACTGTAATTTCCAAAGAAATGCCCAACACAGAGTTATTACCTAGACTTATCTCATGAAATTTACTCAAAACACTGGAAAACTTGACAATTTGTGCACAAGATGTAGTTTATTTCTAAGTGGTAAAATCTGTCCTAAGTGCAGTGAACATAGTTTAAGGTAAGCTACTGTACCAGGCAAAATGTACTTTTTCATTTTTTACTAAAGCACAAATTTCCTATAAGGTTGACGATTAGACTATAAACTGTCATAGGTTAGTGATACAGTACAATGTGAGAAGTTGAAGATACAGTGTCAAATTACTTTGTTTGGGCTCTAAAAATAAAAAATTGTGGACTCAAGGGGAGGAGATTCTCCCTAAGGATAGGGGTTGGAAAAGTAGGGTAAAACATCGCTGAGCAGCCATTTGATTGGAAAAATGGACCACTTTTTCACTCTATATTTAATTGGTCAAACAATACAATTCAATATTTAAGCATAAGATATATGAAACCACCATACAAAGTAAAATAAACATGTGAAGTCTCTGTAAAATATGTTCAAGGGAGTTTTTTAAATCCAACATGGCGTGGTATGGTTGCAAGTGCCATTCGGTTCTACAGTGGCAGCCACGTCCTTCCCAGCCTTCCCAGTGCTCATTTGAACAAAATTTGCATGCATATGTAACATTTATTGATATTACTCAAGATTGTAGTTTTAATCAGCACAATAAAGCATCACAACTGAAACTCCACAGTGCTTATTTGATTGTAATTATACACATTTCATTCTTAATTCACTCCAAATTTCACTTAAAATTAGTGAGTTTGTTTACTGTAAAGCCATGGTGGGAATAATTCTTCAGCCTTGTACGTCTAGGAGCCAGACTCCACGAGTCAAGCAGGCGACTGTTTAGTGAATTGTTTGACAAAAAATTTTGCTAGTACTTTTCATTAAGTCTATATTACTATTTTGACTTAAAATTTTTATAATTGTATGGCTGAAATAACTTGAAATTTTTAATAACTGTACAACTCAAACAAATGTAACCTTTAATGCATGCTAGGAATGGCAAGTCATCATTGTCAATTTAGTGGACCTTGATAAATATGCCGATGCCTTTACAAACTGTTTCCTTGAACTCTAGACGTCATAGTAATGGAATAATAATAAAATTGCTCTTCTTTCTCTACAAGCTTATCCCTATTTGGGGTCGCTGTAAAATTGCTCCAATATTTGTATATATATTACAAACAGATGTGCTAAATTCACTTATTTCCCCGGTTTTATGTAAGCCTTACCCTAGGTTTGGAGGGTTAACACAAACTAATTGGCAACATGATAAAAAAAAAAATAGGAAAACTTAGCTAATGTTCACAGCAAAAGTGATGAAATTTGTGTCAGGAATCTGGTTACTTTTACAACGAATATTTTAAAATGATCACGAATACGTAATAAATTTATGCAATTCATAACCTTATTCTGGTGTTTAACTAATTATTTAAATGTTATGTAGCGCACAGTATTACTACTACTCCCAAACAATCACCATCGTCGTTTAAGATTGTTGTGAAGAAAATGTCCCAGCGACTATGGGTAAGAGTGGTGTGTGGATTTAGCACAGGAAATGGGAATATTGTTTACACGAGCGACTCGGCAAACATTGAGATAGTGTCAATCTTCTACACGTTAAGAGTTAAGTAAAAATTTCTAAATAGTCATGGAGGCAAGTTATGACTGCGCATGGCTAGACTTTCATTAACTTGTTTAATAGGAAATTATGGCCTTATTTCTTACTTGGGAGAAAAAACTTACTTCGAGAGGAAAGTAGAGGTCTCAAAGGTGTTACTTCCATAGAGGATGGCTTGTGACGGACCTCTTAACTTAGCTTACTGGCGGTGCTAAGATTATTTTTTGGGAATATTTTTGTGAAAGTGGTTGCGCTGCCATACAGGTGGCCACCTGGCTGCACAGAGGTGTTTTACCCTAGTTCACCATTCTATATTATTGTAAAGTTTTTTTTCATATTTCAAGCCATGTCACTACAATTCTGCAAATGCCATACCTTTATCCTTTCTTCAAAACTCAATTTCATGCAGCAGCACCTTTAAAATTACTTTTATATCATACAACACTTAAATCACAGTAGAAAACCAATGTCCTAAGACTAAGATAAGTAATTCAAGAAATAACTCCACATGGACTGCAAGGAATGGTCAAACGCATATGAAAGCCACTAGGAATCGGGGCGTCCAATGTATTTCGCCGTGTAGTACTAGCCCCTGGGGGTTAATTACGACCCCCAAAAATAACGGTAAATTCTTAATAAGCAACCCAAAGGTAATTCTGTACAATAGCTCTGCCAGCAAGTTATCAAATTGAAGTACTTCCACTAAAAAGAGGGAAGTCCAAGGTTTCATTTGATATATAAATCTAAGTGGCGCTAGGTCTAGAAGTGGTTTAAAAATCAACATTAAATTTGACCCACCTGAAAGAAACCAAGTCCCTCGACTTCATAACTCTCTCAAATTCCTCTTCAGACCAAGCTCTCGTTTGTTTGTTTGCATGTTAAAAACATAGATTATGTCATTATTACATCATCGACTGTATTCTATGTAGCAAGACGTCACCCAAACGTCATAGTCTTTAACCAATGATGATTATCCACATTTTACTTAGGACTAGCATTTTAACAAAATTAGAATCACGTGACTTGAATACCCAATCATGTGACAGCTTTACTAAGAAACTAACACTTTTGACACTTAACACAAGATTCCCACCGCTAATTTTTCAGTCTTTTGAGAGCCATGGAAGCGTGTGAACCTTCAACTTCTGGTGCGGTTTCTCATTTACCATCTACTTTGACATCAATTTCTGTGGATTTTCTCCCAAGTTCTTGACTCAATTGTTATTTAAATTTTAAAGATTTTGTTTTGCATTATTGTGGTAACATCAAAAGAATAATAAAGTAGAGTACCTTGACATATAAAAGGCTCACTTATTACAAAAACTCGAGATATGAAAGCAAATACGAAGATTTTTTTTGCTCTACATACGAAAATTGTTCAAGATATGAAAGGTTGTTGCTGTAAAGTCTGAGATTTGCCCGGACCACCGATAACAATTTTAAAACTCGCGCGCTACCAACTTAGTACTCGCCACCATCCTCCCACTCTCCCATTGGTTCCTGATGCTAGTCACCGCCATAAGATCCAGCTCTCCTATTGGTCAGCATCCTCCCATCATGCTCTACGTAGCGGCGTGCTTTTTCGTCCACTTGGCGGTATCATCAGTATCGTAAGCACGCGGAATTCGTTCGTTCTATACGATTTAGTTTATTTACGTAAAATTCGTTAGTGATTTCGTTGTAGTACTACTTTATCGTGTTGTGTGAGAACTTTACTTCATATGTACACGTACTACATAAATTATGTACAGCATGGTATACGTAGTCATGGGTCCCAACCAAGAAAGTTGAAGTAGGAAAGGAGAGGATGCTTTCTTTGGAAACAAAAATGGAGATAATAAAAAAATATGAAGCTGGCATGCGATTGAGTGTGATCGCCAAGGAATACGTCCAAAATCCGTTAACAACATGCACCATCCTTAAGCAGAAGGATGTCATCTAAGGAGCTACACTTCCAAGGGCATCACTATTTTGTCTAGCAAGAGGAGCCACGTGCACGATGAGATGGAGGCGCTACTTCTTGTCTGGTTAAAAGACAAAGATATTGCTGGCGATATGATAACCAAGATTGCCCAGGCCGAAGACGACGGAGGAGAAGGGACATCAACCGCTACCCCAAAGGTTCAAGGCTTCGCATGGGTGGTTTGAAAAATTCCATAAACGGACTGGCATCCATTCGGTGGTGCGGCATGGGGAGGCGGCCAGCTCGGACACGAAAGCAGCCGAAGCCTTTGAAAAGACGTTCGAGATGACAATCAAGGAAGGCTAGAGTTCTCAGCAAGTCTTCAACTGTGATGAGACTGGCCTTTTTTGGAAAAAAATGCCTCGTCAGACGTACATCACGCAGGAAGAGAAGAAGCTACCCGGGCATAAGCCTATGAAAGACAGGCTTACGCTCGCACTTTGTTCCAACGCCAGTGGGGATTGCAAGGATAAGTGCTTAAGGAGAAGCTTCCAGTGATGTGGAGGGCTAATGTGAAAGCCTGGGTAAAGAGACTTTTGTTCACGGAGTGGGTAAAAATCTGTTTCGGCCCGACAGTGAAGAAATTCTTGGAAGAGAAGTGCCTCCCTCTGAAATGTCTGCTGTTGTTAGACAATGCCCCTGCTCACCCTCCTGGCTTCGAGGAAGATATCCAAGTGGAGTATTCGTTTATCAAGTTTCTTTATCTTCTGCCTAACACCAC
Organism: Macrobrachium nipponense; assembly: GCF_015104395.2. Classification (NCBI taxonomy): domain Eukaryota; kingdom Metazoa; phylum Arthropoda; class Malacostraca; order Decapoda; family Palaemonidae; genus Macrobrachium; species Macrobrachium nipponense. The sequence goes on from NC_061098.1 coordinate 13,690,288, forward strand.
CCCTCTCCTCCAGCCCATGGACCAGCAGGTGATATCGAACTTCAAGAAGCTGTATACAAAACATCTTTTTAAGAGATGTTTCGACATCACCGATACCACAAACCTCACCTTGCGTGAATTTTGGAAGGAGCATTTTGATGCTGTGATATGCATCCGACTCATTGATCAAGCTTGGCGGGAGGTTTTGAGGTGAACCTGGAATTCTTCGTGGAGGAAACTGGCCTGATGCCGTATCCGCCCGAGACTTCAAGGGATTCGATGTGGGAGAAGCTGGTGTCGATGTGGGCAAAGCTGGCGCTGCAGAGTCAGGAACAGTTGTTGATCCTGAAACTGTTTTGCAACCAGATCCTGACGAGATTGTTGCACTCGGCAAGTCCATGGGGCTGGTCGTCAACGAGGACGACATCAATGACCTTCTCGAGGAGCACCAAGAGGAGCTTACGACTGATGACCTGAAGGAGTTGGAGGCCATGCAACATAGCGTTGTTCAAGAAGAGTTCTCTAGCAGCGGCAAGGATGACGACGACGACCCTATGATAACAGCAGAAATTAAGGATGCTCTAGCTGCTTTTCATAAGGTGCAATCATTTGTAGAAAACACACACCCCGAAAATGCTTACAGGTCGTATGCTTGCACAGTTCGATGACGTTTCCCAGAGTCATTTCAGGAACATTGTGAAAAGTAGGCAGAAGCAATCTTCCTTGGATAGTTAATTTTTAAAGAGGCCTTTAGTTGGAGTAAGCAAAAAGGAAGATCCAATTGATACCACGAAAAAACAAAGTTGAAAGTGGTGAAGAAATTTAAATTTCCTAAAAAAAACGTAGAGTATAAAAAAGTAAAAAAAAAATGTAAAAATCAAAAGGACAAAAAGTAAAGTTGTGTTACAGTTTTGTTAATGTGGTTCGTAATGTTTAGTTTATGTTTCCTGACATTTTTTAATGTGTTTCGTAAAGTTAAGTGTACATACTATAAGAAGTTTCCTGCCGTTTGTCCTCCTCTGTCGCCACTTTCGGAGATAGCCTCACTCGAGAGGTAAGTTTCCACATTTTACTACATACGTATGTATGTACGTACAGTATTTATCGTATACCATGTACACAATAATAAACTTTATTATTTACAGGTACAGTTGGACACAGGTTTCCCTGGTACACCTTCTTGAGGGACTTAGAGAATTATATGGTAACAGTGTTTACTGCGGGGGATGGGGGGGAGGAAGGAATCTTCCTCTCTTGCAATAAGTTCCACCAATCCCCAAACTCTGGATTCTTTCAGTGGAGGAGTCCTTTAGGTATGGTTGGAGAAACACACACACACACACACACACACACGGAGTAAAAAAAAAAAAAAAAATCTGAGCAGGGTATATCGCTGTAACTAAGATTACTGTCTCACTTTTAATATAAGTTGTTTATTAAGATTCCATTTAACTTTCGTCTAAGTCGTTATCTTACCACCGTGTCTGTTATTATATATCGGTCATATTCATTACGCAATACTTAAAATTGATCAAAATTTAGTGTCATATTGGTATTGGAGAGAATTCACGAGCATCATGACAGGATATTTTAACCTTATCACGTAAGCCAAGTTTATAGTATCGGTTGCAGTGCGTTGCCTACCATAATATAATAGGAAGGCTATAAGAGCAGCGCAGCAACACTTCATTGAAAATACCAAAACTCTGTGAACGTGTTTTAAGTGTCCGACACCTTAGCTCCTCTCTCTCTCTCTCTCTCTCTCTCCCTCCCATATTAGCTACTTTAAAGTGACATGTCATCTAGAAATACCACTGCGCTAAGTTTTCAGTTTTGATATGTCATTAATACCCTTTCATCTTGACTAAACTAATATATGCATATATATTTTTTCGGGGGGCGGGGGGAGTGGTGTGGGAGTGGGATAGAGTTCTTGTTGTTAAGCCGTCTTACAGGTTTTGGAATTCTAAAATGTAAATCAAACTGACAAGCTTCTTGCTTTTGCTGTACCGATGTCCTCAGCCTGGCTTTGCTACAACTGAAATGGGTGGGGGACTCGGGGTAAGGTGGGCCTGTTGCGACCCCGATGAGTGGACGAAATACTAGATATGCTCGTGGATAGAGTGTATGGCTAACGAAAAGCTCCACTTGAAATATTTTCTTGTTTATCTTTAATGCCTGCGTGTTTTTAGTGTTTATCCTAATATTATTACAGTACTGTAGATTTTCTGAATACAACAACATTTACAAGAAGAAGGATTGGGTTAAACTCACTCTCTCTTGTAAATACATTAGAATGAAAAGGAGAGAGAGAGAGAGACTAGACGTTGCTGAGGAATCAAAATGAAACTACTAGGGACAGAGAAAATTCCACAACGTGTAATGGAAAGTGAAGAAGGACTCCCAAACTTGGTGCAAACTTTTAACCATTCCCATATGGTAAACTTAATTCGTTTGCCAATGATAAATAATTGTTGATATTCAGAGGTTTCATGTATTCATTGTTGGGTTGGTTTGTATTCCCTCTTGAAATATACTGTAGAGATTATTGCCCTACCACGCCGTTCATTACCAATAATTAAACTTAATTACTGATATGGCGATAAATAATATCTTACTTGGCTTATTTTCTAATATATTAATTGTGATACATGTTTTTTTTTAATGGTTCATACGGACTGAAATTCCTTTCGCTCCTATCATCATTCGTGTGAGATAAGAAACAGACGTCTCTATTGTTAACAGCCCCTTCAGTCACTTTACCTTTAATTTGTGGAAAGAGCTATTAGGAGAAATGTAGTTTGATCATATTGTCCTAGGGTTCTCTTTTTAGATAATTTTTTTTCAAGAAAAAATCAGGATAGCGAAATTCCCTTTAGATTTTGAACTCCTTTAAAATATCAAATTCACCTTTCTAATAAATAAATTATAATAATCATGACCTGGAGCTAAACGATATGCATAGGTCTGTTTACGATTTTTTTTTTTTTTTTTTTTTTTTTACATCATACGACATGGAAGTTCAGCGGAAGCCATGGGGTAATCCAAATATATACACTCAATTTTTACATTTATTTTTAATATTAGTGAGAAGTCCAGCCACCTTCCTTCTAGATCACCTCTTGCAATCTGTTAGGCATAGAAGATATATGGTTTCTGACGATCTGTGGTCGGTTGTGGAAGAGTTTCCATTGTGTTCCCAGAGGTTCATAAGTTGATCTGGTCTCCTCTCCCTCTCAGGCTCCCAACATTTTACCAAATTAGCCTAAATATTCTTAATGAGGTTCATGTCTGTATCCTTACTTGGCCAGTCAAGCAACTGCAGATCCTCTCGACCTTGAAACCATTCCTGGACTATCTGGCCGTATGGTGGATGGGGCAGCGGTCGTCAATGAAATGACAGGAGCATGTGGGGAGGAATAATTCTGCTGTTGAAGTGAAAGAAGTTAGAAATCCTGAAGAATTTCAATGTATTTTTCACCAGTGAGCCTTCACTCAATCCTGGTGATATCATCCATATAATGTAAGAAGATCCAGCCCAACACGTTTACTGTGACATGCCCATTCCTGGTCACCTCGTAAATTTCTTCTGTAGTATCTGAAAGGAAAAAATCTAATTTTTAACAATTCACGCTTTGCTTTTTCGTACTAGGGAAAATAATTCTATATCGTTTGGGGAAATAAATGTAAGTAACAACCCTTGCAATAAGTTAAGAATGTTTATTCATCTGGAAAGATTAATACTTATAATAGCATTAACTTTGATCTGGAACAGTCCGTTATGATATGATATATCCTTTAATTCAGTAAACAGGCTGTACTCTATAAGTTTGCCTACGTGATTATTCATAACTTTAATAATGTATTTGCTTAATGCCTGAAAGCTGGCCATAGTATAACTAATGGGGGGTTTTCAATGAAGAATTTTTATTTTCACACTTCTCGTGGCAATATAATTCAATTAGCGGAAAATACATGGTTATTGACAAAATTATTATCTTTGATTATAATATTACCCTTTGGCTTATAATTATTATAGTCTGACTGTTATCAATGATTTTTGTTTAGAAACTCACCTTATATTACTCGGTCTTCGGTTATGTATTCTGCCGTGACTTTCTGCTAGTAAAGACCTTTCATCACTGCATACGACTCGAGACCAAAATTCCATATCCTCCCCCACAAACCGTTGAACGAAGGCAAGCCTATCATCACGATGCCGAGAAATTCCTTCTTGGCAAGAATTCTAAGAGATATTCCTGCCTCATGCAGACGTCTTCGCTCCGTCATAGCCTAAACATATAATGCCAGACGTTCACAAATAGCAATAGTATTGGTAAAAGGATCATCTTATGCTGCTCGTCGAATGTCGTCGTTATCCTAATGGGTGGTCATTCTTGGTGGAGGTCTTCGAACTGAAATACGTAATTAACATGCAGATACCTACATAATCAAGATTATTATAGGCTGTTTTTACTTATGGGAAACGCTATTAGGTATTCTGGGAAGTAAAGAGAAAGAATCACTATTAGAGTTCAACAGGACCAAGGCAACTGTAATTTAGGTTTCATAATTTCACGGGTTTATAAGGTTTATAGTTTAAAAAATTAATAAATAAATGAAATAAATAAATGCTATCCAAAGTCGGTCAATTTCCCAGTCTAAGCTTGCCTCCTTTTCCATTTATTTACTGTTGTAGGGGAGACGTCAAGACGCTGTGCAACAGCACCTATTGAAAGCCCACTTTCTCGTAGAGCGACGATCTGCGCCCGGAGAACAGTATGTTTGCTGTTCATTTGGGGACTATAACGAATACTACTAGCAGAGGACAGAAGCCCTATCAAAATTTATACACCTCAGTCTAGCCATGATTGGGTGACAAACTTGTTAGCGTGTAATAGAGGTGCTGTAGCAGTGATATCGTTATCACCGCACAAAGTGATATATTAAATCACGATTACTGGGATTGATTGATTGATTGGCTGTTACTGGCATTGCAACATCTCAGGTCTTACTGCATTGTTAATTGCCTGTTTGAAAACACTGTTTTATTACTAAAAGTGGTGCTGTTCCTCTCTTAACGTGAATTCCACTAATCAGCTTTCGACTGTTTTAGTGTATAAGAGGTTGGAGGAGGAAAACTTGAAATAAGTATTAATCCTCATAGATGAATAAACATTATCCTAATGCAGGGGTTGTTACTTAGCATTACATTTCCCCAAACGATATATCATTATTTTCCCTTTTACGGAAAGCAACGCGTAAATTGTAAAAAATTTAGATTGTTTTCCTTCAGATACCACCGAGGAAACATTTACGAAGTGGCTTGTGACCGTAAACGTGTGGGCCTGGATTTTCTTACATGGTATATGTGATATCACCAAGACTGAGGGGTTTCACCAGTGAAAAATACGTTAAAATTCTTCAGGATTTCTTCCTCCCTTCACTTCAACAGCGAATTATCCCCATTCCACCTAGTCCTGTCATTTTAAAATTCATGACGGCCTGCCCCCATCCCATACAGAATAGTCCAGGAATGGTTTCAAGGTCGAGATGATTTGAATTGGTTGCCTAGCTAAATAAGGGTGTAGAACCACATAGATCCCGAGAAAGATAGTCTATTTATTAAAGATTGAACAATTCACAGGTGCCCCGAGAGAAGCCGAAGTGTAGTGGAAAAATCACTGAATTTCCAATCAGTTTTCACCCATGTATGCATAAGTTTTTTTTTATTTTTCTTCCCATTATTTTTATGCACATCCATTTCGTTTGAAGTAGCTACTGTCGCATATCTTATGTAATATAAGCTGTTAGGGGTAATTACGTTTGCTTTATGTCTATTACAATTAGAATCATAATTACCTGACCTGTTATAGAATTACAATTACAACTTCAATAATACTGAAATACAAAACTTAAATATTGGAAAAAAATTTCACAAAACGTTTTGCACAAAAAAGGAAATAAATGGAATAATTTTTTTTTTAAATTGGTAGCTGGCTTGTTAATATTCTCCTTTAATAATGTAATAAATAAATTGGGTAGCGACTGAAAAACATCTCTGTTGCATTTGGTTTAAGTGGAGTTCTCGAAAAGTAAGAGGGCTGCTCTAGGATAACAATTTCAAATAAAGTACTTTATTATTTGAAACTTTTCAGTTACAATTACAATTATCATTAGTATAAATAAAAAAACAACCGCAATTACAGTTAACTTCAAAACGTATAATTAAAAACATTTCAGATAAAGGTAATGTTTTTTATTTGTAATTGTAAAGCTCTCTTACTGTGGGTTTCACAGACAGTGCAGTCAAGTTTTTGGTCAATAACACTGTAATGAAGACTGGTATCAGTACGGGATTTGCTATAATTTTTCGGTATAATCAAGGCTTTAATGTCCGGTAAAAATGCTCAATTTTTATTTGTAACACATAGAGCAACTGTAACCAGTTTACCTATTCAAACCAATCTGTAGGCAATTGGCGGCTCTCTCTTTGCTAAAAAAAAAAAAAAAAAAAAAAAAGTTGAAAAGTTGCGTGACAACGGATTTCTGCTACCATGCCGACAGTTATGTTCCTAGGCGGCCATCTCTTCTTCACCTTCGTAATACAAGCATATGGCTGATGCCTCGAGTCCAAATGAAGATTGCGAAGGAGGTAACCAAACACAAGTATAACAGTAGCTTTACCATCATCACAGTATCTATCGTTCTACTACTCCACCATACATGCAGATATCTCTCTCTAATATTATAATCATTTACTCCTTGCCCAAGTCAATAGTCACTAAAGAAAGAAAAAAAAACAATTTGACCTTAAGATAAAAATAGTAATAGCTACTACTACTGCTGCTGCTGCTGATGCTAAGTGTAATAGTCAAAAAACTGGTTATTATTATTAATTAATTAATTAATATTGTTCCCTTGTTTTTTGCAAACTTTTTCCGTACCTGAACCATACCGTACCGTACTTTGGTAAAATTGTCGTAGCGTAATCCGTACCGTACACATAGGCTAAATATCAACCGTGCCGTACCGTACCGTAATGCCAGCCTTGCTGGCAGGTAACAACCAAGTGAATCGTTAGATATAACAATATTGTAAATTATATTATTAGATTAGATTAGATGGGTAGATAAAAAAAAATCGTACAATATACTTAAACTGAAGTAACATTTAGAGAGAGAGAGAGAGAGAGGAGAGAGAGAGAGAGAGAGAGAGAGAGAGAGAGAAGGGAGGGGAAGGGGGGGGGGAAGAGGAAGGGGGTGGAAGTGGGGGTGAGGGAGAGGGTAGGCGAATTTTTTTTATACTGTTGTCATATCCATTTCTGGCTAATCGAGCCTTTTTGCCTCTTCGTACAGGACAAGTGTCTATTCTTTATATTTGTGATTCATGATACTCTATAAATTACGGTACCGTGTAGTTACACCATAGCAAAATCTCTTACTTATACGAATCTTAGTTACAGAGAAATAGGTTAGAGAATTCGCGAACACTTTTACCGAGCTCATTTTACGAAGCAGTGCTCACGAGTATTCCCAGTTCTCAATGTAATTATTAAACAGGAACAATAATTATGTGAGCATATTATATTTAACAGTAGTATCTTTATTTCATACCATGGTAATTATGATCCTATTGGCTAATCCTACAATCAAGGAACGATATAATGATATATGAATCATGGTGTTGTTTTACTCGACTCGAAAACAGAGTCTGAATCCCAAGGTCGTCAGCAGGATTTTTAAATGGGTTAGACTTCATAACCACTCACCATGAATCAAAGGGACACAAATCTGGCGCCGCGAGGACGAATTGTCACTTTACGCGACAATTGTTTCTCGATACACCGACCATTGCACGTGATTTTGGTGTGTCCCCCACCACGGTACAGTTGTGGATAAGAAGGTGGGAGGAGAGTGGGAACTTGAACGACTTGCGTAAGTTGTTTATGCTGAATGATTGGTCGATATGTTGCATTGTTCATGGTTATTTAATCAGCTTATTTGATATGAAAGTTTCTTTCTTAAAGTATTTCGTCTCGGTATTATAATTTTGGTTATTACTACAGATATCCACAGCCATTCCAACACCACAGTAATATTTCAGGTGCACCTCCATAATTCCACACCGGTGGGTGGTTGGCCCTTGCCGACCTCAATCATGAACAAAAGTTAGATAGTCGATTGAGTTGTCTCGGTAAAATTAAGCCTATAAGAGCATTTTATTTGTGTCCCACCCCGTCACAGTCATTGTGTGTCTTTTGATAGCTATAGTTTATTTTTATTAATCATTTCAGTGATGGCTCAGGAATGATTTACAGTTTTAATAACCACCAACCAATTGAGAAGTTATGGATATATGTAATCTAGTTCTATTTGATATGCTTTTGAAACCTAAAATATACAGCCATGTTTACTAATTATGATCAATCCATCGAGTACAAAATTAGAAGAATCTAGAATTGATTGCGATGTTTATTAAACTTATAAGTTAACATTTAAGACAATATTTTGGTTTTCTCTTAGCTAGGCCAGTGGTCCCACGGAAAAAACCAACCCCCCCAGCTTGAGGATGACGCCATTTATCAGGGCCGCTCGAGAGCAACCCTTAACCAACGCTGAGGCCATTCATGAAGACCTTGGATTAGAAGTGTCATCGATGACAGTACGACTCAGACTCCACGCTGCTGGGATTCATCACAGAACTCCAGCGACGAAGGAGCTCTTGACGGAGCGACATAAGGCGGGAAGGCTTGATTTTGCCCAACGTCATGCTGATAAGGGTTTGGACTTTTGGTGCAGGGTCATCTTTACTACGAGAAGTGCTTCTCGTCCACATCGCATGGGAAGCTGCATTGTTGGCGAACAAATAGAACTAGGTATGACAATGAAAATCGTTACTTGCATCAATCATCAATTGCCTTCTTCTTTATATTAATTATTAATCTTCAGATTTTGTTTCACGGAGGTGAACTGTCAAAATATACAAAGGGAGTTAACATAAATAAGAGTGCTATTTCTGAGATAAATATTAGGTAAGGGACAGTGACATCATTTGCTCTTTTTCCTCAAATATAATATATTAAATAAATAATTACACAATAGAATTCTTTCAGTGTTGTTCATCACTGAGAATATTTTCCAAATCCAAAAGGTTATATATAATGAGTTTATATCATACACACCCCCATTTTCTCTCTCATTCAGATATGACACCCCGTAACATCGTTGAGGTGGTTTGATCTGGCCATTGTCACCTGCAACGATGATGGGCTGGGTGTGTCTGCATGGTATAGGTGATGTGTTCCATATTGAGGGACGATTTACAGAAAGCTAAGTATGTTGAGCTGCTGCAAACCTCCTTCTTGCCTTCGTTACGAGAAAGGAATTTTCCCTTCTCACCAGGGCCCATCCTGTTCACACTGCTCACGTTGTTCAAGAGTGGTTTGCCAGACAGGATAACCTGCTTCTTCTTGAATGGCCGAGCAAAGGAGCAGATATGAATGTGATTGAACACATGTGGGCCCAGATGGTGAACACATGGAAAATGAACATGAGAGAACAACACAGCACTCATGGCTCACATCAACTCTCGGTTGAAAATTTGTAGACGAGAACCGCAGCAAATTTTCAACCTTGTTCATTCGATGCCCGACAGATTGAGGGAAGTGACAGAGAGAGGGTGGATGGTCAAGGTATTAGATGTTATAAATATAAATGTTATATTTTTTGAAATAGGACCTAAAATGTTCTCATTTTGTTTCTCACGAGTTATTTGATTTATATATTATAATAAAAACATAATTCACAACGTTTTATTATAACCATGATATTCTTGATATAGTTTTCGAAGTATCTGTAAAAAAAAAAAAATGGCATAATGCCTCCATACAATATTGAGAGTATTGCAGTAAACTTTCCTACTTACTCAGGCCCCACATGTTTTTGATGTCTTCCTAATCACCGTTTCTTGTTAACAGCATTGAATTATAGAACTGAATGACTCGCTGAGCACTGTTATCATACAGTGAGTCGGTAACAGTATTGGCAAATTGCCTTAAGGCCTGTCCACACGGCCGAGCTTTGCTCGACGAACTTTGTTCGATGTGACGTCAGAAGAGGAGAAAAAATGCGGCAAAGTCTGACTTTTCCCACGTTTCTCCGCTTTTGACGTCACAACGGACAAAGTGCGTCGACAAAGGCTCGCCGTGTGGACGGGGCCTTACCTGTATACTTTTTTGTTCTCTGTGGTGTAGCCGTTACAGATGTGATACTTCACCACTTATTTTCGCTTATTAGCCTCTTGAAGTCTATTAAAATAGTTTCCATTATTTGAAATGTAATGCTTTATATCCTACTGATATTTTCAATGTATCTTTGGTGTAAAACAAAACCTAAGTTATATGAACAAGAGTAAAAATGTGGCATATTTTTTGGCCGTCGTTGACGTTTCTGAGTATAGGGGTCATATGCTCTGTGGGACAATTTAAAAGGTAACTGTCAGTTCAGTAGGTGATACTCTCTTTATGTCAGCCACTATAAGGAAAGCCCAAATGACTTCACCTATCACCTGAGGTCACGAAATATATAGTCTATAATATATCGGTGCATGCATAATTTTAGAAAAAACAACAGTTAACCCTTAAAATGTCACCACGTCATATGAGTGTTGTAGAGTCGTCCCACACATGTTGTTTACGTCATGTGACGTTATTAAGTTTTTAATTTTGTGCGCCTTCATAGCTTATTGTATTGATATTGGTTCTGTACTACTTAGTGCCTTATTAGAGGTCTTGCTGGCCGTTTGCACTGCTCGTCTTCCATTTGTATGAACTGCGCGGGGGAGGGAGGTAAGGTGGCCTAGGAGGTTGTCAGAAACTCAAAACCAGCCAATCCTGTGTGGCAAAGGATTAGTGGTGATAATTTTTTGCGGCAAACTTTCGATTTTGATTATAGTATATCAGGAGTAAAGTTTTTATTATTCTATTTTTAATAATTCTATAATGGAACTGACTGTAGAGAGATCCAATCGTTAATTTCATGTTATGAAATGGTAATATATCAAGCGAACACTCGATGGGAACAAGAGTTTATGACAGAGTATCAGAGATGAGAAATTTCTTTGCTTTGGTTATGATTATTGGGGGTTATTGTCGGAAGGGCAATCTTTCGATATTATTAGGTCACTGATCCTCTCCTGATACACTAATGACATACCAGAAACTGCATACTGAGCACAGGGTTTTTTTTCTTATCACTAAGTTAGCTAGTATAAGAGAGAGAGAGAGAGAAGAGAGAGAGAGAGAGAGAGAGAGAGAGAGAGAGAGAGAGAGAGAGAGAGGAAACGCACTGCAACCATGCTATAAACTTGGCTTACGTGTAAGGGTTAAAATATCCTGTTTATGATGTTCGTGATTTTCTGCAATACCAATATAACTTTAAAATGTTGATCAATTTTAAGTATTGTGTAACTGGAATATGACCAGATATTAATAATAATAACAAACGGTTGTAAATATAACGTCTTAGCCGAAAGTTTAAATGGAACCTTAATAAAAAAACAAACTTATATTACAAGTGAGACAACAATCTTCATTTTTTACTCCGTGTGTGTGTGTGTTTCTCCAACCATACCTAAATTAACTCCCAGCCACCAAACGAAAACTCCAGAACTTATTGGTGGAGACTTTCTTGTTAGCAGAAGAAGGGGAGGGGTTCTCCCCCCCATCTCCCTCAGTAAACACTTACCATGTAATTTTTTCGAAGTCTCGCAAGACGGGTGTACCAGGGAAACCTGTGTCCAACTGTACACACATATTAGTACTAGTTACGCATTAAGTTAGGTATTGAATGGTCCAATTAGTGTAGTATTTCGTTGTTTATTGGTCAATTTTAGCTTAATTATAAAATTTATTGGGTGTTTTTGTAGGGCTTGGAACGGGTTAGCCATTTTACGAGTTAAATGCGGTTCAAGATACAAAGCTCATGATATGAAAGCCGCCTCGGAATGGATTAATTTCGTATCTCGAGGTACCACTGTACTGCTAAGATCACTGTGTGGTATTTCTACAGAAGCACTCCGCATGGACTGCAAGGAACGTAACGGCGGATATGACATCCACTAGGGATTGGGGCGTCCAATGTATTTCGCCGTGTTTAGTACTGGCCACTGGGTGGTTAATTACAATCGTCCGAATAAATATTACTTAAAATTCTTGTTCAGTAGGTAAAACTGCATAGAAAAACAGCAACTGCCATAGTCTAGGCCGGCGCGGATAAGTACCCTAGATCTACCCTCTGTGTTATTAAAAGTGAAAGTGATTGTATAGAGCTCGGCACTACCATCATTTCCGACTGTTGGAAGGCATACAATTGCCTAAATGAGGAGGGATTTCTTCATTTAAGAGTCAACCACTCCTTGAACTTTGTGGACCAGCACACTAGAGCTCATACTAATACTATTGAGAGGCGGTGGCAGGATTTGAAGAATCTGTTGCCTAAATATGGTCGTCGAAGGGATCAGTTTGTTGGATATTGGCTCTTGCCTATTTTAAATTGCATTTCAAAGTATTGGAGCATAGGCTCCATGCATTCTTAAAGATGGCAGCTCACCTTTACCCTTCAACCTAAGTAAGTACAGAAAGGGTTTTAGGCTGTCTTATCCTTAGGGTAAAAAACCGCATGGTACAGGGGTGGACCATATAGGATCAATGTGTACAACCCCAAAAAAAGTACATTATAACGCGTCCTGACATCGGAGATGGGCATCAGGTCGCGACTTCTTGTTTGGTGAGAAACGAGCTAAAGACCTCTATCCGGTGGTCAGGACGCGTTATAATGTACTTTTCTTGGGGTTGTACACATTGATCGTACATGGTCACCCCTGTACCATGCGGTTTTTTACCCTAATATTGCTGTGTAAGGAGGGGCGTCACCCCCCGCTAGGTAAGGATACGGCTACTAGGTTAGGTTAGGTTAGCTGTTGGCCTTGTTTATTGCTTATTCTACATGTGCCATTATTTGTATGTTAAAACGGATTCTTTAATTCATTCCCCACCCAAAATCCAAAATCCCCGGTTTTCCACTGGGGGTCCTCCAAGATTGGAAAGGTTAACGAATAGGGTAAAAATACTGTTCCTCCTCAAAAAAAAGGTCAGCTTTAGATAAAGCACTAAGTAATTCATCAGAAAAAAAAAATCAAAATTATTAGTGGCAGAGCTATTGTATAGAATTACCAACCCAAATACTACCCGACAGTTATTACCTAGATATAGGTACCCTAAGATCATGTCAATGTGCAGGTTAAAGGGATATTCATTCCCAAAAGGACACCAACAAAATGGGAAACAAATAACAGGACAAAGTGCTGGTAGATCTAGGGTACTTATCCGCGGTGGCCTAGACTATGGCAGATGCGCTTTTTCTATACAGTTTTACTTACTGAACAAGAATTTTAAGTAATATTTATTCGGACTATTGTAATTAACCCCCAGGGTCCAGTACTAAACACGGCGAAATACATTGGACGGCCCAATCCCTAGTGGATGTCGTATCCACGGTTACGTTCCTTGCAGTCCGTGCGGGGTGCTTCTGTAGAAATACCAAAGTGCCTGTTTCAATGTACTACAGGCACCTAGGCCAGGTTAGGCGAAGGATCCTAGGTTTGGCACACCCAAATATCTGACCCTCAATCCTGTACAATATAGCTAGTCCTTAGGTTAGAGTAGGAAGTCAGGCTTGGATGCATCTCTGTATTTCACTGAACTTTGTTTTCCCCAAATACAAAAACCTGTTATCTCCTGCGCCCTCCCAGTACGGTTAGACTGGGTAGGAAGAGGTGATGTGTTAACCAAATATTTCCAACCAAAAATGTGAAATTTAAAATTTTAACATAACTACTTTATTAAACTAGTCTTACGTAACACTTAGCACACGGCACTAGCAGTCTATAAATTGAGAACACGAACCCATTACCAGTTTATCAAACATATCCATTATTCCAGGCAACATAGCCACACGCTTGGCACTCTTTCCTACTCACGATTCTGAGTACCTAATGTTAAATTGGTTGGCTACGTGACCAGATATTAAAAATTGAAATAAGGGACAGCTAAATTGAAGAGGTAGTTGAACAATAATTACACACACACACACACATACATAGGTACATACACTTTCTGCCTCTGTAGAATTTTTTGCTGGGAATAATGATCTTATTCTTAACACTGCTGCAGCTGAGGCTGCTTGTTTATTTGATTTGGGCTGCTGTTGATCCATGCTGTCGCACATCCCTCAGTCCACCGTGCATAGGTAATGCTAAAATTCTTAAGAGCTTATTTTGCATTATGCTCCGCTTTTTTTTGTTGTGTTTTTTTTTGGGGGACGAGCCATTGCTTGAAAAAAAAAACAATTTGCCACTGGTTCTAAAAGTACATATTTTCTCTTCACTTTTTTTTACACTTTTTGTCGGACATGCTGCCTATGTTTAAAAAAATCAAATGCCAAGACAGATTTGTTTGTTCTCGGCCCACTGCACTGATGCCAATTTTGGGCGGCCGCCTTTACCCCGTATTTTGCAAAATTTCACTAGTATATTGTATTTTTTGGTAGATCTAGTGTACCTATCCGCGGCGGCCCAGAGTATGGCAGTTGCGGTTTTTCTATGCAGTTTTACCTCCTGAACAAGATTTGAAATAATATTTATTCGGACGACTCTAATTTACCTTTGAACTCTATCCTACGGTAAAGGGATTCCCATTGGGAAACCGGGGTTTTGGGTGGGGGGGGGTGGGACAAAACCCCAACTCTATCCTACGTAAGGGGACCCCAGTGGGAAACCGGGGTTTTGGGTGGGGTAGTAAACCACTTGGGGGGAGATTTTGCCGTGTTATTGTGGTATTTCCCACATTTATCACTTTTAAAAACACGAAATACAGGCGGAAATAAGAATAACAAAACTAGCGATAGTGGAGCCGTTCCACATCCATATTCGTCTACTACTACTACTACCACAACAATGAATCCTACTACGCATGCGCTAATGCTACTGCGCATGCGCTAACTGTAAGGAAACTTTTGGCCTAAACTCAGACTTCTTAGTGAGGAAAGAATGGGGGTTTACGGGAGGGATATATGTATTTAGCCAAACACGTTACAGTATGACCCCTACATTGCTACCGACTGACGAAGGTATTGGGTGGTAACAGGGTTCCCAATTTGGCCGTTTCTCACCAAATTTGGCTTTTTTTTTCCTAATTTGGTGGGTAAAAATTCACTTTGGCTGGTTAGTGGTATTTTTGGCTGGTTTTCAACACTTTCTATTTGAGCTAAACACTGATCCCACGTTTGAGGAATCTCTCCCCAGATTGGGAATTTTTGAAGGGTTTGGAGGAAAATCTGGGGAATTTGAATAGGTTTTCAGTAAAAACTTGGTAACATTTAAGCAAAATATGTAGATGAATTAAAATAAAATCACACACACACCAGATGACCACAAACAGGCTGCCGGATTCTCAGAGAACGAGCCTCATTTCAAAATTTCATTCATCCTCGTTTTTTTTTCCTGTATCTTATATTATTTATATTATCTAACTAAAAACTAGTGATGCCGCTATACAAGCATAAATATGATAAAAAATATGCATTTATAAAGATAAATATAAACGCACATATATTTGCCGGTTATTTGGGTTGGTTTGGATTTCCATTTGGCGGGATTTTGGCTGGTTTCATGGTAAGACTTTTGGCTGGTTGGTAGTGGTGTCATCTGGGAACCCTGGCAGGTAACCATACTTTGAGTTACATAAAAGCATTTACCTAATTTGTTTATTAAACATGTTATGTGAATTCTACTGTTTATTCCTTTTCCTTTTTCCATCATGTAATAGTATAATACTGTTTTGAAAATATCCCCACCTAATCATTTCACCATATATAACTTGAATATTATGTTATAATTGAGGACAGACACCTAAAAATGCCTACATGTGATATAGAACTCAGTTTTAGGACGTTTCGATACCTACCTACCTACCTACCTGTTACGTGAAATTGCACATTGCGTTGCATATTACATACACACTCCCTATATCATTTATACACAGTCATCCATTATCCCTCCCCTTTCAGTATTCACGACTGGCTCTTTACGTTGCACCATTTACAATGCATTTCTCACCGATACCAAATACCTAGATTAAAGTTTGCCATTATTATTATAAAACCTACATTTAAATATATAACATAAATATATAGTTTTGTTTGCCATTATTATTATAAAACCTCTACATTTGAAATATATTCCATTATACAGTTTTACAGACATTACAATTTACACCTCCTTCCACTTTCCTTACTATTATGCAGTTATGTATGGTTACTTTTAAAACATTTTACAACACTTCCACACCCATCACAGTTAGGTTTTATGTCATTTTAACTACTGGGGGCCGATTCCCCTCCCCCGGTTAGGGCAACATACCCTTAGGTTTTGTTTAGTTTGTATGTTGGTTTACCTACTAGTTTTACTTCCTTGAAGGTTACCCGGTTAGGCTAGGTTGGTTAGTTCTTCAAGGGTGGATACCAAGGGGGGGGGTGGTTAGGTTACATTCCTACTTGGTTACCTACTACGTTAGGTTTGGTTAGGTTACATTCCTTACTAGGTTAGGTTAGGCCTTTAAGGGGGGGTACGGGGGGCGAAGCCTCCATGGTCAGGCAATATTCCCTACTAGTTAGGTTACGTTGGTTAGGTTACATTCCTTACTAGGTTAGGTTAGGTCCTTTAAAGGGGGGGTACAAACTGGGGGGCTAAAGCCCCCTGGTCAGGCAATATTCCCTACTAGGTTAGGTTAGGTTACATTCCTTACTAGGTTACGTTAGGCCTAGTATTTCCCTACTAGGTTAGGTTAGGTTACGTTCCTTACTAGGTTAGGTTAGGCCTTAAAGGGGGGTACGGGGGGGCGAAGCCCCTGGTCAGGCAATGTTCCCTACTAGGTTAGGTTAGGTTGGGTATGTTACATTCCTTACTAGGTTAGGTTAGGCCTTTAAGGGGGGTTACAGGGGGCGAAGCCCCCCCTGGCAGGCAATATTCCGCTAGGTTAGGTTAGGTTACATTCCTTACTAGGTTCGTTGGGCCTAGTATTTCCCTACTAGGTTAGGTTAGGTTACGTTCCTTACGTAGGTTTAGGTTAGGCCTTTAAGGGGGGTACCGTGGGCGGGGGGGCGAAGCCCCCCTGGTCAGGAGGCAATGTTCCCTACTAGTTTAGGTTAGGTTAGGTTGGTTAGGTTACGATTCCTTACTAAGGTTAGGGTTATGGCCTTTAAGGGGGGGTACGGGGGGGCGAAGCCCCCATGGTCATGCCCAGGTTATTCTACTGGTTAGGCCAATATTCCCTACTAGGTTAGGTTGGAGTTATTCCTTACTAAGTAGGTTAAGGGGGGGCCTAGTATTTCTATGGTTAGGTTAGGTACGTTCCTTACTAGGTTAGGTTAGGCCTTCAAGGGGGGTTTACGGGGGGCGAAGCCCCCCCTGGTCAGGCAATGTTCCCATACTAGGTTAGTTTTAGTTTATTGGTTACATTCCTTACTAGGTTAGGTTAGGCCTTTAAGGGGGGTACGGGGGGCGAAGCCCCCTGGTCGCATATTCCCTAACTAGGTTAGGTTACTTCCTTACTAGGTTAGGTTGGCCTTTAAGGGGGGGTACGGGGGGCACTCCCCCCTGGTCCCAGCAAACTTGCCTACTAGGTGAATTCCCACTAGGTTAAAGGTTACAACCCCTGCTGTTAGGTTATGGTTGGTTT
>NC_061098.1:13715563-13723962 GCF_015104395.2 Macrobrachium nipponense
TCTCAAGGTCTGATATTACAGCAACTCACAAAATCAGTAAAAATCTCCAATTTTTAAGAGCAAAAACCCCTTTTACTGCTCATATAATTAATTATAATGAGACTTAATGTCAAACTCCCACTTATGTAAATTAAAACCCCGATAAATTACATCTCCCGTCCAAAAAAAACAAGAAATGCTATTTAAACCCCAATTACATCTCTCGTAGGAAAAGGAAGAAAATTAAAAAAAAAAAAATAAAAACTAAAAATAAAAAGACAATCACAAGTAAACTTCTCTCATCACAAAACACATAATATACTTATGCATAACCCCCGCGTTTGTTTTTCCCCAAGAAATGCCCCATGTATAGTTACGGAATTTCCGACATCGCAACATTTATCGATCAACACGACTCTAATAAAATCCTTCCCCTCCTTTACCACAGTTACCGACGCATATTTCCCAAGTCTGGAAGAGTATAGGGATGGGGAAAATTATTAGGACCAATCAAAGTGCGTGGAGCTGATCCAGACTTCACAAGCCACGCCTTTAGCTCCCTCCTCAGTCCCATATCCATTACTGCCACCAGTCACGATGCCAAGAAATACTTCTCAATTTCACCGTTTACAGCTTGTATAACATTTACAGTTTATCAGCTATATCTAAATATAATGCAACACTAATTTAACAACAATATATTGTTCAAATGCAGATACACCATGAAATATATTATGCGTTATTGGCTCCTCCTCCTGGTCAAATCAAAAATGTTTACATCGCGAATTTCTAAATTATAGACGTGAAAATGCATGTTTAAAAAGCCATTTACAATGAGCTACGATAACTCACGGGACGAAATCAAACAACAATATACAAGATGGTAAAATGATGGTATCTGACCTGTCTGTAGGGGAAAATAGATAGAGGGTGTAGAGCTTACACTAAGGATGTCTATGGACATATGCAGAGTCATGGTAATGCACATTACCAGTGCATTGTATAAAAGCAATATACTGGTCATTACTGGGCCATGAAAAGGAATCAGACTGATATAGTCCCTAATATTTACAGGACACAGTATCAGCATCATTTCATTAAATTATTTCAAGAGCTAATGTGTACTTAAGGAAAACCTACGGTATTGTTATTTGGTGATCCAAGTTAGCCTACTGTAACCAAATATAGTTACTTAACAAACTCATCCTCTCAAATGGCTAATTAGAATAAGGCTGTTTTTCAGGGTTGTACTTGATAAACTGTAGTAAAAAATTGCCTTTTTCGAGGTGGATTCCGTTTTGATAAAAAACCTTCCAGATGTCCTTACCTGATTGGTACTTGCCATTCATTGTGTACAAAATATATTAAAAAGTTTGTTACTTAGAATATTTTTTGCTTTTGCTTCTTACTTTTCAATACATTGTGTACAGACAAATAAAAAGTGATAACATAATTCAGTATTGAATATTTTTAGCAATCCCTTACGTGATGTTTGCTTGAAATTTATTGTGTACAAAGAAATCACTAATTATTTTAATTTATTCAATATTTTTAGCAAACCCTTCGTACTTGTCATTCATTGTGTGCAAAAAATTACAATGAGTTACAGTAGACTTTTTACTGAGCTGAACTAAAGCAGAATTGATGCATAAATTTATTAAAACTGCTATATGCTTTAAAATAAATATGGATGACACTTCTTTTTTCTCTTTCTTTCTACAGAAAAATTTTATACAAATATTCAACATGTATTAATTAAAGCCAGAGATAACGGTAGTATATGAGTATACTGATTTTCATACAAGCTCACACTGAATGGCAAAATACATGCCTTAAGTTAATTTAATAATATTTTTTTCATATAGATTTTTGGAATTATGCCAAGCACAGGGGCAACTAAGGCCATTCAGCGCTGAAACGGAAATTGACAGTAAAAGGTTTGAGGGCGTTACAGGAGGAAATTCTCGTAGTTGCACTATGAAAGAATTGCTAGAAGAGAGAATATGAACGGAGGTAACAGTAAAATGAATGACAATAGTAGCAGTTAGACACCGAAGGGACGCTGCAAAGAACCTTAAGTAATGCCTACATTGAACCGAATGGGAGGTGTACTGACGGCACTATGCCCCTATAAGGTGCATAATTTTGTCCATCAAAACTGTATCCTCCACATTTCATTTAAGCATAAGGCAGTTATTATTTCAGTACTGTAATAATACATTTTTATATCCTGAAACAACAGGCAGTAACACCTGAAAAACGATCCATGCTCCATGCTTTTAAAGTCGTCACTTTCAAAGTCGAAGATTAAATTAATCTTGATGGAGTCAAAGTGCCGCAAAGTTCTTGCCTCTTGACTGTAGTCTGTAGTAGTGCTTTGTTACAGTCATATACCATCCATTTTTACCATACCATCAATTTTACCATCTTGTATATTGTTGATTCATCCCATGAGTTATCGCAGCTCTTCATAAATGGCATTAAATAGATATTTTCAAGTATATAATTTAGCAACTCGCGATGAAAATATTATTTATGCAGAAAATATCGACCTTATGAGCTGGAATTAAGAGGTACTGAGCACTATTACCAAGAGGGAGAAGCCAATACCGCTTAGTATATTTCACAATGTATCTTATTTGAAGAATATATTGTTGGAATTAAGTCGTTGCATTCTGTTTAGATATATCTGACTAAAATGTATAGGTCATACAAGCCGTAAACTGTGAAATGGAGAAGTTTTTCTCCGGCATTGTGACTGGCAGTAATGGGCTATGAGGACTGAGTGTAGCTAAAAGGCGGGGCTTGTGACGTCATGGATCACCTCCACGTGCTTTGATTGGTCCTAATTTTCCTCATCCTTATACTCTTCCAGACTTGGGAAATATGCTTACCGGACGGATATTTCTCCACCCCTTTCACCTAGTCACCGAAAAAAAAATCTAACATATTTCCACAACCAGACCCTCTGAAAATGGCATTAATCTCACAAAAGGCGTAACAATGGTTCAATAACGCTGCACCACTGTTAATGAGATATTAATCTCGTTTTTATATTGGTAATGTGGAACCCGGGAGCGTCAGGCAAACTGATACACACACCATCTCTCTCTCTCTCTCTCTCTCTCTCTCTCTCTCTCTCTCTCTCTCTCTCTCTCTCTCTCCAAGCGATCGATGGCACGACCCTCCCCCCCCCCCCCCCACCCCCCCCCCCCCCCCCCTCTCTCTCTCTCTCTCTCGACTCTCTCTCGGCAACCCCTCTCTCTCCATTCTGACAGGTAATCAATGAGAGACTTACATTACAAAAATACAACATTTATTTAACAATGGAAAGATAATAAATCAAGTCTCACAGACAAACTAACTTAGTTAAACCCCAATATGTAAAAGTCTTAATCAGTAATTAGTCACACCAATCTCTTCCGTATGGGATTCTCTGTCCCCCTAGGACTCTCGGCCGTCCCCCCTTGCCAGAACACATAGTTCCTTCGCCAGAATCGTCTGTTTCAAAGACACAAAAAACACACTCGTTAGCACACATAAGTTTAAAGACAAAGTTAAAGATTAAACATTCTTACAATGTGTAACAAGCCATCCCTTTGGCTAAAGTAAAGGTAACACTTACCCATTCCCAAACCGGAATATCATCACTGTTTAAAAAAAAAAACACTTTGGCACCCGCCATCGTGGCTCTGCCTTCCTCCCTCGGATCTCTGTGCAAGTCTTCCATAGACTTGGCTAATGATACCATTATCAATGGAAGAGGTGCACACACGCATATGAATGCACACTTCGTTAACGCCCCACGTTACTGGCTACAACCAGTTTCTCAAAGGCACTAGGAAAAGACCATGAATTCGTGAACATTGACCCGCTTCAACTATGCACTTTTCATGTCACGCCACCCAGAAATCATTTATCAGCTTTTCTCGGGTCGTTGCTTCGGCTCTGTCTCTGTGCATTCCAAAAAGGTTCCAGCACATCACATTATGCATACTAAAATATATCATTAATTATAACCCTGTACACACACACAAAACACACACACACACATATATATATATATATATATATATATATATATATATATATATATATATATATATATATATATATATGTGTGTGTGTGTGTATATATATATATATACATACATATATATGTATATATATATATATATATATATATATATATATATATATATATATATATATATATATATATATATGTGTGTGTGTGTGTGTGTGTGTGTGTGTGTATATATATATGTATGTATATATATATATTATATATATATATATATATATATATATATATATAGATATGTATATATATATATATATATATATATATATATATAGATAGTATATATATATATATATATATATACTACTACATACTACATACATACATACATATGTAGTAGCTTATTGCACATATCTAATTAAGTGCAAAATCCGTCACATTCATCGCCGTTGATATAATCCGGTGATTCAAAAAACAGATGATTGTTTAATTTTGCAATCAAGTGAGCATTGAATAGTTAATAAGTTAATATAAAAAAGTTGAATGGTTGCAATTGAGGTGGATTTGTTCAACCCTCAACAAACACTGATCATCCAGACCTGATATAAGTAATAGTATATTGAATGCATGATTCAAAGATGATTACATCATAATATGAATACATAATCAGTTATAATGCTCTGATGAAAATACAAGTGGAGAGTCTACATTACTTTGTCTAGTAAATTAGAATTTCATATTTACCTACCATGGCAATACATTATCTGGAAAACTTATCATACAAAATCATGGCTGTTTTGAACGTTATTTTTTGTTCGGTTTTTGCTTTTATTTGGCTTCATGCTTTAGAAAATACTACTGACTTATACATAGTCAGGCGATATATACCCGAAGTTTTAACCGCTTATATCTCAAAACCATCTGGCTATTTATATAGAGTATTTATATACAGTAGACCAAATTGGTGATGATATGAGAGACATATAAGCAAGAGCAATATCAGTATAAAATCGCACAGAATATGGATTTATAATTATAGAATTCACCAAGAAATGAATAGAGCACATTATGGAAAAGCGTAGTTTACCGACAGCCCAATCACGGCCGAAACTAATGTTATTTTCGTTCAATTGCTCAACAGTGTGTTGGAAGATAGTTTGCCGAGCTGGTTGCACAGAGGAACGAAGACATAAATGTCACTTTAATTGGATAAAAAAAATGATGAAAATGAATAATGATTGTAAATAATTCATGTATGAGGAGAAACGAGTGATAAAGTATCGTTCAGTGCATCATGCTAATATGAGCGTGACCTTGTGGTGTTTTAATTTTTGTGTTCGTATGTGTTGTGCGTTTGAGAGAGAGAGAGAGAGAGAGAAGAGAGAGAGAGAAATGACTAAATCCCTTAAATGGCTCACCATTTCTGGTTCTTTATGAAAATTACGTAGCGATTCGTTTTTGAAAGTTATCCCCGAATTCTGCCAGGGACTTACCTTTAATGCTTCTGCCATTAAAAGAATCAGGGATATATTACTTAGACAGGAGAGACTTAAGATAAAGGAATGAGAGAGAGAGAGAGAGAGAGAGAGAGAGACAGGAGCACTGAAAAAAAAAGAGAACACTGTAAAAAGGGAAAACTTCAACAGGAATGTCAGTAATTTCCGAGTTCTTAAAAAAAAAAAAACCTGGAACTTCGTCGGTGATTTTGTATTCATTGGATATGATAATGACCATATCACACTAGTGTCCCGATGGAGGCCCTCTTGAAACCATGGACCAGGGTTGAATGTAGGGGTGCACGGGGGTTGGGTTGTGAGTTTAGCAGTATAATGAAAGATGCCGAAAATGTAAAGAGTAAAAAAGGCTCTATTTACACTACAACAATGACTGTAGGCAACGACTCCAAATCGTGTTACCATAAAGGGGGCCATATCATTTTCCTAACAATACAGGCTGTAGACAAACCCTCCAATACCTCGGAAAAATAAAGTGTGCAACATCCTGGTCTTTCATTTTGTTTATGGAACACTGTAAGTGTGTGATGTTGCTAAGCAAATAGAGTATAGTTAGTGGGAAGTGGGCAGAAATCAACCTCATATACTAATAAAAAAGTTAAAAAAAAACAACTAATAAAGATGACATCAATATTCATCATCGGCTGAAATGTAACACAGCACACCAGTCTACAAACAAGGTTTTGCAAACTTAAATTGAGAGGGTACTTAAACAAAAGGCGAACTTCAGGATACGCAGTAAGCCGAATTTGATGAGGTATCTGATAGTGCAACACACAAAGTTGTTATTGAAGCTCGTGTGAGAGTGACTGCTCATTAAAAATTAAAAAAAAAAGATTAATAGGACGCTGACTTTGACACTAAATTGTTCACAACAGAATGGTCACATTGTATGCTAAAAGCCGTCAAAAGGATGAAGATAACAACAGCTGAATAGCAATAGTGTTACTATCAACAAAATAGTAAAATATGACGTTCACGAACGACATAAGTCCTAATAATTTTATGCATCGGTACAACCAAGAAGCCGCGGTTTAGCAAGAGTGGGGGCGGGGGGCGACATATTTCTCCGTTAAAGTAACATAAGCTTCAACTCAAATGAATAAAAGAGTTACACCAGGATCTTAAAGGAGAGAGAGAGAGAGAGAGGGAGACTAAATCCCTTAAATGGCTCACCATTTCTGGTTCTTTGACAATTATGTAGCGATTCGTTTAAAGTTATCCCCGAATTCCGCCTAGGATTTACCTTTAATGTTCCTCCATTTAAAAGAATCAGAGATATATTACTTTGACAGGAGAGACTAAGATAAGGGAATGAGGAGAGAGAGAGAGAGAGAGAGAGTGAGAGAGAGAGAGAGCAAGGAACGGAGAGGTGGAAATGGAAACTGTAATAAATGTCAGAATTCGGGAAGATGCAAACGAATAATTAGTAGATAGGCAAAGATGATTATTATGAGCGTAACACTCAAGTAAAACTATCACTAAATGAGTCTGAATATTTTTTTTCTTAATTTAAAATGTTTACAATATAGGCACTAAGTTACGGTTCACATTGAGCATTACTGTACAATGCAGTAAGTATAGTTAAGAAGTACTATATTAACCAACCATATTGAATAAAAATGCATGGTGAATATAATATATATATATATATATATATATATATATATATATATATATACTTACATATATATATATATATATATATATATATATATATATATATATATATATATATATATATATATATATATATATACATATATATATTTGTATATATTTTATACATATCATATATATATATATATATATATATATATATATATATATTATATACATATATATATTTGTATATATTTATACATATCTATATATATATATATATATATATATATATATATATATATATATATATATATATATATATATATACATTAAACTTGCTAACTATATAAAAAAGGTAAATATGATCTGAAATTCTCATAAAAATATTGCTAGTTACAAAATCTTGCATAAAAAATAAAACAAGAACACTGAATACAATTATCTAGAAAATAAATTGTTAATAATAATAATGAATCTTTGCAACAACTTCTGTTCGAAAATCCCTTCAGCCATCTACATAATTTATGCAAATCAATTAATCTTGAAAATCGTAATGGAAAAAAATTAATGTAACATAACAAAGTTCAAAAACTAATTCCTCCGACAATCAGTGAACTTCATCATTCATATATGATTTTTATCAAATGGAGAAATGAGAAAAAAGTCACTTGTCTCTCTCGTGTTCTCGAGAGAAAAGACATGAAAAGGAAAAAACTGAAAAATGATGTATAATAATAACTTTTAGTTGGCAATAAATCTTCTCCATATGACATTAATCCCACTACCATTCTCCCTGTAGTCGAGTAATGAAAAACAAAAGGAGGTTGCTAAGTTAAACAAAGAAACGGGGGCTTTTGACAGTGGAGCTATGAACACGTCCTCGCCGAAGAGTCGAACTGGTCTCACTAACATCAGAACGGAAAAATGGGACCCTAACACAATACAAAAGCAAAAATGACGTCGCTACTATTTTCAGCTCAAGTTTCAGTAGACAAAGCAGGAGTTAGTTACCCCGAAAAATGGAAGACAATTATTGTTTATAAAAAAAAAAAAACCTGGAAGGGAGGAGAAATAAAAACGCGTACCAGAAGGGGTAAAGCGTGAACTGACCCAGCTCTTGTTTGTATGACCATTCGTGACATTTGTTTTGTGTCAATTTTAAGCGATCCTGCAAGATCTTTTTTGTGCGACAAATGCATCCATATGATTAAAACTCGCTTCAAAGATCCCGGAAATCAGAATGTACAGCCGCGTGATTCATATGAAGTTATTCTTAT
>NC_061098.1:13724462-13754462 GCF_015104395.2 Macrobrachium nipponense
CCCCTACTCTTTGGGGTCTGAGGTTCAATATGTCGAGATTGTGCCGACTTGATTTATTTTATGGCGGTATATATTTTATCGGAGGGGCTGATCGCCCACGTCTGATACTCTCTCTCTCTCTATCTCTCTCTCTCTCTCTCTCTCTCTCTCTCTCAAAAGGTCAACAAGGGTGAACGCCAAGACACTTCTCTTAAAGATTTGTCTTGCTTTATAATTTTTCTTTACGCTAAATCCAGTTTTCAGTTTTTGCTGGTATCGTAGGATAATATATAAAATATATAACTTGTACTGATTTATACATATATATATATATATGATATATATATATATATATATATTCTCTTCTCTCTCTTTTTTTTTTTTTAAGCAAAAAATATCGTTTAAAATCGTGTTTAGTGTACGTCGGCAATAACGTACACCTAAGGGACTTGTAATTAATAAGGATCCGAACTTGCGCCCGATGTAGAAAGTACGCCATTCTATATTAACAGAGAATAAGACTTCGAATGAATTGGCTAATTCTAAGTCACACTGGATAATCGGCAAACTTGAAAAAAGTTCCCTTATATAAGGAAGTCTTATAACTCATTTATCAATTTCTATAAGGTTGCGGAGAAGAATTGTTTGGATAATTAATTTTTTTTTATTTAGACCAACTTACCCTGATGTTGCAATCTAATGCTGAAACTAATAGTTTATGGAAAATGGAAATTCGCCGGTGATATTCATGATTTATCCTATAAATATTCATTTAATAGTTGTAATTACAGTTAATTTTGGATTCCATAATTAGCAGAACTAATTATGAATTCAGCTCTACCTGCAAATGTGAGATCTTTCAAAAAAAAATATTTTATATTTCAAGGGATTTGTTTTGTATCGTCCATCTGATAAACATGCAGAAATAAGGAGACACTCTTTAACAGTTTTCTCACCAGGATATTGGACGATCTATTTTGTTTTACCTGACACTAACCAGTTTGAAGAAAATTCTGTTTTATTGTGAGACACCTGAACATAGGTTTCATATTCTTTCTAGTTTTTAGAAATAAAAACTATTTATTGCAACAGGCCAAGGACCACGAATGTTTTTGGAAACAATTATGTTTATATAAATAAATACATAAAATGTAGATAAATACATATAAATTTGGATAAGCACGTCACAATATGAAACAGTAGTAAAGGCGCATTTCAAGTTACAAAAAAAAAAAAAACAAGCACTGACATGAGAGAAATCATTTGAACTGGGGATACATCATTCATATTTTCCCTCTTGATAACGAGAAGCTATATCCGTGCTGGCGTCTTGCAATGTAATTTACTACATAATATTCAATGGCATCACATTATGAAGTTCGTAAAACACTGACACAACATATCTTAATTAAGGGGATCAAGTATTCATTTACTCATGATATGAATTGTTGGAAAAATTAACAACACTGTCTATTTATTATGGCTCCCGGGAGAGAGAGTGAGAGAGAGAGAGACGGGGGGGGGGGGGGGGGGGGGGGGCGGGGGGGGGGGGGGGGGGGGTGCCGTAGTCAAATAAGGCGAATTTCATTCGAGAAATATATTTCTGCTTGAAGCGAACTTCTATAAAATACCGTTTTAATATTGTACACTAATAATTTTGAATGAAAATATGCACTCAAAAGATGCATAATAATAATAATAATAATAATAATAATAATATAATAATAAAATAATAATAAAAGTTTACTGAATCTAGTTCCCGGAAAGGATCATTTTATTTTTGCTCCATAAACAAAGCAACCGGTATTTGGAGCATACTTCATTGACATCAAGGTCAACGATTTTAAATGAACTTCGGCTCGCTCTACAAAATCAAAGGGAATTTATTCATGAAAATACCCCTGTTCAGCTATGATTGCATAGGGATCTCGTTTCAAAAGGAAAAAAAAACATAATAATATCGTCAAGACCAATTTTGGCTTCAGTAACGCAACACTTACATAAATCATTTGATGATTACTGAGTCATATAACCCAGTGATGATAGACTGACTCTCTCTCTCTCTCTCTCTCTCTCTCTCTCTCTCTCTCTCTCTCTCTCTCTCTCATAGGTAATGACTGGATATATGCAATCATTGCATTGGAATTTGCCTTCAAAAAATTTTTATTGAAAATTTTCATCAGTGGACATGAAAATGAAATAAATAAACAAATAAATAAATATACATACAGGCAACGACTTCCTTAATACATCTATTTCAATTCTTTCGTATTGTTTTGTTCATAAATTCCAAAAGGTAAAAAATAGAAAAATCTGAAATTTGTGTATTATATGAATAAAACCTTAATATTTTTCGTAATTGTCATAATATGGAGAAGCAATAAAAGGTGTTGATATATGTGGAACTGTCAAAATTGGCTCGTACATTTTCAAAATGTATACTCGTTTCCATTATTAATATTAGCACAAAAAAACAATAAATAAATAAATAAACAAATAAATAAATAAAATAAAAAACAATAATTGTGATCACAACTACCACTTCAATATCAATTACGTCTACTGGTGTAATAAACGAGATAAAAAAAACATTAAAAATTGATAAAAATAAAACTGAGATTTAGCTGACACACAAAAGAGGAAAAGGGTTCCTTGTGATTGACGAGGAAATTGATTTCACGTTCAACCAAGAACGACGGCCCTGTCAGGGGAAATGATGAATTGCCTGGCTAATTAATTTTGATTTACGAGTGTGTATACTTGTCTTTGAGAGTCTGGAGTTTAGGCGAAAGAATAATTATCAGAACTTGGAGAGGTTGTCTAAATTTTAGACGGGGAAAAAATAGCGATTACATAAATTTAGGATTTTCGAATATGACTGCAAGAAAAAATATGGCAATGTACAAAATATAGGTTTGTTAAAATTGGCTACAATAAAATAAATATTGCCGCTTACATAAATTTAGGATTTTCAAATAGGACTGCAAGAAAAAAACATTGCAATGTACATAATTTACGATTTTTAAAATATGGCTGCAAGAAAAAAATATTGCAATGTACATAATTTAGGATTGTTAGAATTGGCTACAAGAAAATAAATATTGCAGTGTACATAAATTTAGGACTTTTAAATATGACTACAAGAAATTAAATATTGCAATGTACATAAATTATGATTTTGAAGCATGACTACGAGAAAAAAATTTTGCTGTACATAAATTACGATTTTGAAGCATGATAACTTAAGATTGTCATCAAAATTTAGCGATAAAGCTGACACGATTAAGCATGTACTACAAATACGATTAAGCATGACTAAAAAAAAAAATATTGCATAGGTAATAAATTAACGTTTCTAAGCACGCCTGAAAAAAAAAAATATATGCAAATGCACATAAATTTAGGATGTTTAAGCACGACTAATCCCCTTTAATAAAATGTAGCTGAAAACCGTCATCAAACACCAGAGCGAAAAACAATTCATTCCGTCCATTTATGAAGCAATAGACTGGATCCCATTACACGGAGTTAAATTTCAGAGAGGGTCCCGTTATTCCTCTCATATCACTCTACGTGGATGTACATTTCTGAATTGAGTTTCAAGGTGGAGGCGAATAATTGCGCAATATTATTGAATTACCAGCCAGATGAAGACTTTGATGATATCGTATAACTGGATGTGCATTGCTTTTGATGACATTAAGGGCGCGTAATGCCT
The DNA here is from genome assembly GCF_015104395.2 of Macrobrachium nipponense. Taxonomy (NCBI): domain Eukaryota; kingdom Metazoa; phylum Arthropoda; class Malacostraca; order Decapoda; family Palaemonidae; genus Macrobrachium; species Macrobrachium nipponense. The sequence goes on from NC_061098.1 coordinate 13,728,160, forward strand.
CTTTCATTAGAGCATGATTGCTTGCGCCATGCAAGTTGAACTATCCCCGGGATATTACACCGGTTTCCTGATGGTTGGTACTGCACCGTTTGCACGGATGTAAAGGTCGTCCGCCAACACCAAATTCTTCTCGAGAGAAATATATGTCATTATTATTTGTATGCGTTACGTATTTTAGTTACCATCCTATGATCAGGAAGATATGGAACGTGATGAATGTATAAATAAAGGCAAATCCCACTAAGAAAAGGTGAAACACACACACACATATAGTATATAAAGGATATTTTATATATATATATGTAGTATATATATATATAGATATATATATATAGTATATATATACATATATATATATGTATAATATATATATTTTTCATATATATATAATATATATATATATATATATATATATTAACCTAAAACCTGAAGAACAAATAACTCCCATAATTTTTGTGTGTGGGGTGGAGGGGGGTAGGGTAAAAATGAAAAAGAATCACAACTGAAAGTTTCATAAGAAATTAAATCAATAATCGTATATTTCTCATATTTCTTCTTTTTTATTAATTTTTCTCACGCGTTCTCAACGGACTGCGTATATAAGCTGAAATATCAGACCAACGTTGCCCTCTGGGCAGAAGGAATACGAGAAGGTCTTCGGTGATCTTCAAATCGTGGCTCCAGAGACCAAGAAGAAGGACAATTCGTCTTCCAGGAATGTTGTTGTTGCTTCATTACCCTAGAAACATTGTAACCAAATAATAAAGATTTGAAATTGTTGTTGTTTCATTACCCTAGAAACATTGTAACCAAATAATAAAGATTCGAAATTGTTGTTGTTTCATTACCCCAGAAACATTGTAACCAAGTAATAAAGATTTGAAATTGTTGTTGTTTCATTCCCCTAGAAACATTGTAACTAAATAATAAAGAATTGAAATTGTTGTTGTTTTATTAACCAAGAAACATTGTAACCAAATAATAAAGAATGGAAATTGTTGTTGTTTTATTAACCAAGAAAAATTGTAAGCATAAAATAAAAATTTGAAATTGTTGTTGTTTTATGTTACACACACACACACACACACACACACACACACACACATACACACACACACAACACACACACACACATATATATATATATATATATATATATATAGATATATATATATATATATATACATACAAACACATATAAACTTGAAGAACAAAATAACTCCCATAATTTGGTTCTCCAAGCAAGGACACGCTACAGATTTACATCTGTATTTTTTCTGTGGCTGGGAGGTGGGGGGTGGTGGGGGGGGGGGGGGGGGTAAAATCTGAAAAGAATCATAACCAAAATTTTCATACAAATTAAATCAACGAACGTATCTTTCTCATATTTCTTCTTTTTGATTAATTTTTCTCTCGCGTTCTCAACGGACTGCGTATATAAGCTAAAATATCGGAGCCTGGAGTCGGAGACGAGGGAATGCCTGCGAATTCAATCTTCAGTCTCCTGGAATTCCGTCTTCAGAAACTGGGGATTCCGTCCTCAAAATCCACGAAGCTCCAGGTCAGCGCCTATAGCATCGTGCATGACAGAAGCACCTTAGCACAAGAAAGACGAGCTATCAAGAAGGAAAGTGTATATAATCCAAGAGAGAGACCGCACAATAGGTAAGAGAATAAAGATTTGAAATTGTAGTTAGTTTCATTAACCTAGAAAATTGTAAGTAGATAATGAATTGAAATTGTAGTTGTTTTATTACCCAAGAAACATTGTAACCAAATAATAAAGAATTGAAATTGTTGTTGTTTTATTACCCAAGAAACATTGTAACCAAATAATGAAGAATTGAAATTGTAGTTGTTTTATTACCCTAGAAACATTGTATTAATTATAAGTATACCCGCAAAACGTCTACATAATATGCTCTCCAGTATTCGGTATTTTTTTTTTTCTGTACCTCAATTCTAATTAGTTAATAGCCCGATTTGGGTGAACATTTACAATGATAATAACGACGTTATACTAGACAAAAATAAATATAAGCACAAACATAACTAGGATAAGATTCTTGATATGATTCGAAAGTAATCGCTTCGAGAATTAGAATGAGCACAAGGTTTGTATTTCGCTTTGCGTGAAAAGGCGGACTTGACTTGCATGGCAAACTACAAAAGTAATCACAGTGTTTAATTTTATGCAGAGACCGACGGCATGATTTAAATCTTCCACAATTCACCGCGGGCTTCGTTTTCAAATGACAGAAAAAAATGTCTCGACATTACCTCCGAACACGCAAGAGAAACTGATTCATTACAGCTTTGATGTTTTCATTACTACAGTGCGATGAAGTTGATGGGTTTGAGCGATGAATCTCCTTTTGCATGTTGGGAATAAAAATGAAATATGAAAGGAGTTTCTGGGGAATATTAGAGTAGGATAAAATTGAGGTATTAGAGAGAGAGAGAGAGAGTAATTACCACTGAGGGCGTGATGCTACCGGGCAGTCGTAAGAAAATGCAAATTCAACTGTAAATTGAATTTAAATGAAAGGTAAAAAGTGTACTAAAAAATAAAAAAACAAAAATTTGTCATCAAATGTGCTGCTGAATTGTTTGGTCTTGGATTGCGTTATGTAATAAAAAATTTCTTCCAATAGAAGGTAGAAGATATAAGTGACATTTACTAATACTGATTTCATTTCGGTCACTGCGAGACGACACACATATGTAATCCGGAAGTGTTGAAGACGTATGTTGTAGAAAGCCATTTTCAGAGTTATTAAATTTTTTATAATGGAGTCAAAGACGGAAGAGTGACTGCTTTAGTTCGTGCATGACAGAGCTCACCTGAACTGCTTGCATATACGAGATTCACACCCTTTGCTGGTGACCTTGGACAGGTAAGTTAAAAAAAACTAATCTTGTAAAAGATTTACAACCGAGAAGGTAAGCACGACTTTGTACTTGACTTTTTAGTTTTCTGTAAAAGAAAACTATTGGGATGGCTTTGTCTGTGCCTCCGCCCTTTTTTTTCCCTGTCCGCCCTAAAATCTCAAATTCTACTGAGGCTAGAGGGCTGCAAATTGGCATGTTGATCATCCACCCTCCAATCATCATACATACCAAATTGCAACCCTCAAGCCTCAGTAGTGTTTTGTTTATTTAAGGTTAAAGTTAGTCATGTTCGTGCGTCTGGCAACGCTACAGGACAGGACATCAGCAGGGCATGGCTGAAAGTTTCATGGAATCTACAGAAAACTCGACTGCGCTGAAGAAACTTTGGTAAATTTTTTTAATTGTTTTTGTCTACTGCTGCTTTAAAAAGAACTTGGTTTCGTCCGCCTTAATGGTCAATGGTAATGATGAGGAAGAATGTATAATATTGAAAACAAAAGGTGTGATCCGACCTCCAGCATTAACCGCAGCGCTTGCTAAAATCTAAGGTTAAATAGCACGTTGTTTCATCTACGAATATTAAAATAAATACGCCATATTTTATCAGAAATAATTGTTCTCTACTGTTTAAATGCATATTATTTATTTTTCACATTTTCATTCTGATAAAAAAAATCATAAATATCCTATCCTAGAATTCTTTTTTCAGACTTTTTTAGGCTCTTCCATAGGGCTTCCCTAACCCAACCCCCAACAACAACAACAAAGTATTTTGAAGGCTTACTCCCAGAGTAAAAAAAAAAAAAAAAAAAACATTATTTTCCTACTTCTTTCTCTGAAGTCGTTTCTTTGGTTACTCCGTCTTCAACATAAAGAGCAAATAAAAGTGGGGGTGGGGGGGGGGGATATGAATTAGTGATGAATTAAAGGAGACGGCTACTTTCAACTCAGTATGCGTTTCTGGTTACGCAATTGCTCTTCCTTTACGCATTTTCATAATTTGCATGTTTTTTTTTTTTAATTACGTTTGAAAAAGTGTTCTTACATTTTTACCGTTTGTTTTACTTGTTAATTTTTTTCTAATTTTCTCGTGGGCCCCAATTCTGGTATTCTAATATTCTTATTTTACTATCTCGTCGATGTTATCGTTTCTTGGAAATTATGTAAATGTCAGTGTTCATTCAACGATATTGCTTTTGTTTGCTTTTTGTGTATAGGAGTTTTTATATATAAGACGTTTTGTGTATAGAACTTTTTATATAAAGACTTTTGAGTATAGGACTTTTAATAATATAAGAGTTTTTTGTGTATATGATAAAACAATAATAATAATAATAATAATAATAATAATAATAATAATAATAATAATATGATGATGATGATGATGATGATGATGATGATGATGATGATGATGATGATGATGATGATGATGATAATAATAATAATAATAATAATAATAATAATAAAATAATAATAATAATAATAATAATAGGTCTTGTTGAAAAGGATTGCTGCATCAGCTCCATTAATTTTGTATAGAGTCTTCTCTATTTTCCTTAATAATAATAATAATAATAATAATAATAATATGGAGGAATAATAATAATAATAATAATAATAATAATAATAACAGACATTAAGCAGAGAAAAAGGAAAAGGTTAAAACCGTCTTCATGAAGAGCCTGACCTAGTGACCTACTAATCATTGATTATAAAAACCAAACGGTTCTGGGTCACAAGAGCTTCCCTCTCATCAGGAAGTGACGAATTGATCCAATATAATGACCATCCTTGTGATTAATTTTAACCATCTTAGAAAAAGTGAGACGAATATTTTGAGCTGCCTAGAAAATTATAAGAGACATTTGAGCAATACCTTTGGGGAAACCGCCAGGCCCAAAATCATTAAGAGAGAGAGAGAGAGAGAGAGAGAGAGAGAGAGAGAGAGAGAGATAAGAAATGGACCACTTCGGATAAGGCGATGTGTCATTTATGATTTATTGTTGCTAATGGAGCAAATGAGGGCCAGTGAAAAAGGGCGAGGAAAAGATATAGATGAGGCAGCCATTAGTGAGCTGCTGGTGGAAGATGTAGGAAGAGAGAGAGAGACAGAGAGAGAGGAGAGAGAGAGAGAGAGAGAGAGAGAGAGAGAATGTGATTTATGAGCTAGAAATAAGGACCATGGAATTAAAGAAAACGTTTCACGCAAGTATATTTGAACATAAGAATCCCTCCAAATAAAATGTAAAGGAAATCTAGAGAAATAGTTGAAAACAATCGGACTAAATTATAGAATAATGTAAAAAAAATGACACTATAACAAAGAGAGAGAGATATCTTATTTATGAGCTAGAAAAAGGATCATGGAATTAAATAATCCGTTTCAGCAAAGTATACTTGAACATAAGAATCCCACTATGTCAAAAGTAAGAAAATCATATAAATAATGGAAAACAATCAAAGTAAATCATAGAATAATAAACAAAAACGACACTAAAAGAATAATTAGAAGAAAATAGTGCAAAATATTATCATTTCCAAGACTGAATAAAACACCAAAGGAAAAACTGAAATATAACAATATTTGAAGATCAAATCACACTTTAGCTCTTTCGCAGGAATTCTGATAAATTTACACTATTACATTTTGGGCATATTCGTGAATAAATCAAGCCCGGTTTAGCGGAACAGGTCATCTTTAATCTTGAGGTGTTAGTCGTGACTAAATTATCGGGCCGATGAAAATATCCAAATATAGAGACTTTAGAACTAAACACTAGATGTTTCTATTAAACTCAAAATCTACTAAAATGTCGAAGATATTTAAGACGAAGGTTTGGAGAAGAATATGGGAAAAATTGAATAAGCAACAGGAATAAATAACAAACTTCACTCAAAGGGGCGCTACTATGATGTGTATATCAGATACTTGGTTACATTGACCCAGGTACCAAAGGCATCCACTCTCTTTCACTAATTCACCTTTCCATTAAATTTTTCTCTCGACCCTACTCATTCCCCAACCTATCCCAACCTATTATTCTATACTAAATTCATCTCTTTTTCCCTATTCCATCCAAACCGTTGCCATCCACACCATCTCCCTTTTCTCTGTAATCTTCGCCATACGGGGCAAATTTTTCCCTTTCTTACCATCCCGGTAAACTGCCAACCCAGGTCCCACAGTACAGAAATCCAAACCTACACCTTTCAAATCATCTGCCCTCTCCTTTCTCCCACAGTTATCTCTTTCTCCTTTTCCATCACCTCACAGATGTCCACCACCACCACAAACCTCCCCCCCCCCCCCCAAACCCCTCTCCTTTCCGTATTTATGCGCCGATCGATTCGAGATTAAATCCCGAAGTCAATAAGTCTCAGGAAAAGCTTCTTGCGACGAATTATTCTGTTGTCGGGAAATCGTCATCTCTCAGAAAACTGGGGCAAGAAATCAAGAGACTTTAAAGACTTATTTCGGAACTCAAAGGAGTTCGTTAACGAAGGCATGAGTTTGCCTGGGTAATAGGGGAGAGAGAATGGAATTTTATACGACCCCTTAAAACATTAATATATTCAGCGAAGTTCGATAATTGCTTAGTTTGTAGTAAATGCTTCTAGAATGAGGTTTTTTTGAAGTATATACATAAAAAAAAATTCTGAAGAAAATTTAATGAGATTATCAAGTACAGATTAGGAAAATATATGCTTGCAAAATAGTATAAGTGACTTCTGATTTGGGTCTTATTTTTTTTTATTTCGGTCTCCTTTTTTTTTTTTCTTTTTTTTTTAATTTCATGTTGATACAAGGGCCAACTTTATTTTTATTTCTGTCTTTGTTTTTAAATTTCATGTTGATACAAGGGCCAACTTTTTTTATTTCGATCTTTTTTTTATCATTTCATGTTGAAACACGGGCTAACTTTATTTTAATTTGACCTTTTTTTTATTTCGTGTTGATACAAGAGCCAACTTTATTTTTATTTCGGTCTTTTTTCTAATTTCATTTTGATAAATGGGCCAACTTTATTTTTATTTGCGTCTTTTTGATATTTTAATTTCTTGTTGAAACAAGGGCCAGCTTTATTTTTATTTGCGTCTTTTTGTTATTTTAATTTCTTGTTGAAACAAGGGCCAACTTTATTTTTATTTTATTTCATATTGTTTGTTTAAATTTCATGTTGATAAAGGACCAACCTCATAACTTTATTCGATTCAAATACGAACTAACCGGCGAATGAGAGGAGGGGAAGAAGAGGAGGGAAAAGACACGACGAGAATCTCCAAAATACACTTCGAAACAGAAATCCCCCGGAGCAAGAAATACATCCGAGCGTTATCAAGCGATTCAGACCTCCCTCCAAACAACATCAATTTGAATACCTAATCTGAGCTCGGCCGGGGCTCTATATATATAAGGTCAAGAACAGCAACTTCAGGTAATGGACACAGCGAGAGAGAGAGAGAGAGAGAGAGAGAGAGAGAGAGAGAGAGAGAGAGAGAGAGAGAGAGGATCATTCTGGTCCTGAAATTTGATTCCAGAATCCTCTCCTGCTGATTCTGGCTGGATTTCCTATTTAGGAATTAAGGTCCCTGGCCCGGAGTCGGACATGCACCGAATTTCTCGCCAAATCTCGCCATTTCTCGTCCGGGTTTAATGACTCCCGTGTTGGTCTGGATGGAGTTGCTTTGCTGCGCTTTGCTGTTCTGCTGTTGTTCATGTTGCTTGCTTGCTTGCAGTTGACTGTGCTGAGTCTCTCTCTCTCTCTCTCTCTCTCTCTCTCTCTCTGTTCGAAGAAATACATATGAGACTACAAGGAGAAAGGGGAATTTTTCTTCGTGATGTTTACATGAAGATGCTACACATTAATATTAGGAGTACAAATCAATTCTCAATATAAATAATGATTTTACTAAGATCACACACCACACACGCACAACACACACACACACGCACATATATATATATATATATATAGTATATATATATATATATATATATATATATATATATATATATAATATATTATTAAACTCGGGGGCCTTTATAATCATCATTCGGGCACCGCAGCCATAGGGCCAAATAAGGCACGAAAAAAAAAGAAAAAGAAAAAAAACCGCGTGGGACATCCCCAAATTCTAACAACAATCCCCCTTGTCAACAAGAATCCCTCCCAAGCGAGAGGCGACACAGATGCCTCTAAACTGACGGGAGTATCCTGCAATCCGCCCCCCTCCCCCCCCCTCCCCCCATCTTTTCTCAGGAGGTGTAAACAAGACGACGTCGAAGCAAAAGACGTAGCGACGCAAATCGTCAGAGATTTCAAAGGGAAGGCGGAGGAGAATTTGCATTTTATTACCATGAAAACCAATGGAGATTATGGTAACGTCCCGCCAGGTTGCCTTTGCGGACTCTGAAGGAAAAGAAAATAAGCCCCGCCCCCTCCCCCCATAAAAAAGGGAAGGGGAAGGGGTCAACGCTTGAGCAGGGAGCGAGATCATCTGGTGTTACCATGGCATCTTTCATTCGATATATCAAAAGTACTTTTCCTTTAATTTGAATTGTATCATATAATATATATATATATATATATATATATATATATATATATATATATAATAAATATAGATATAATATACAAAACTGTAATGGAAATGGAGAGAGGAGGTAATGTATCCACTGCAGTGAGGACCACACTAAATCCGGCTGGCTCTCTCTCTCTCTCTCCTCTCTCGCTCTATCTCTCTCTATCTCTATCTTCACACACACTCACTTACTGGTGGAGATATAGGCTCAACTTAAAACAAAAAGCTGGTCCCACAAAAGGAAGTTTCTATGAAGACCGTAGCTCCATAAACATTTGCCTAGGAAGAAGTTTTATATTTATACATTTTTTTTTCTCCATAAACATTTGCCCCGGAAGAAGTTTTATATTTCTACATTTTTTTCTCTCCATAAACATTTGCCCCGGAAGAAGTTTTATATATATGTTTTTTCTTATCCTTCATCTTCTTCTTCTTCGCGGCAGCAGTCTTTTGTAAGACGTTAATCCCTTCATCTTGCCTTAAGCTGTTCCAAGCGTGAACCTTACAGATAGAAACTTCGTGAGAATGATCGCTTGAAGTTTTAATGAGAAAATCCTGGGGATACTTCCTTGAGTGAGGCCCCGATTTTCTGCTGTCAAACGAAACGAAGAGGAGAAGGAGGAGGAGGAGGAGGAGGAGGAGGAGGAGGACGGAGAAGGAGGAGTAGGGAGGAGGAGGAGGAGGAGAAAGGATGTCTATGGTATTTCTTTGAAGTCAAATTTATATTGTGTTGTAGTTAGTTTCCCTCTAAGCACCGAGGAGGAGGAGGAGGAGGAGGAGGAGGAGGAGGAGGAGGAGGAGGAAGAAAGGCCGTCTATGGTATTTCTTTGAAGTCAAATTTATACTGTTGTTGAGTTAGTTCCTAACTAACCGTTTGAGGAGATAGATAAAAACAATAGATCTATTACTAAAGAGATAAATGACCGCTAGTCCGGAAAAGCAAAGGCAGGAAGAAACTTCCAACGTCAGCAGAATCGAAAACGAAACGGTCAAGGACCGATGATTTTTCCCCCAGAGTAAATGTGGGGAGATATAGTCTGACCAGTTTTACGGGGCAGTTTAAAGAGGCGATTGGACCTTTTTCTAAGGGTTACGACATCCATGACCATAGTCGTTGCGACGTCAGTTCACGTTTCAATCAATCAGGTCTTCGAGAAGTTGATTGAATGATTTGGAAAGATCGGGTCAATAGAATAGACAAGCTTTACTAACGCAATTCTTCATTCTGCTTGCAATAACTTTGCACTTAGAATGCCGATCGTTACTTAGAATTTGTTATACTGAAGTCTATGATGATGCAATTGGACATTGAATCGATTTACTTTCAAAAAAAGAAGAAAAAACATAAAATACAGTTAGTTTATCCTTATTACTGCTGCTTACAAACAGAGAGAGAGAGAGAGAGAGAGAGAGAGAGAGAGAGAGAGATGTCCGTTTGTGTCTTTACTTAAAAACAACAAAAACACAAAAATACAGAAAAAAGTAAAAGCAAAAATGGAAATATAAACGCAGGTGCATTTTCATACATACAGAATAATAATAATAATAATAATAATAATAATAATAATAATAATAATAATAATAATAATAGAATGAGTCACTAAACGGTGAAGAAATCCATCCACAGTGGCGTAGAGGTAATCATATATGTTATATTTTAGAAGTATATACAGTAGGTGCTTCTAGTACTGGGTTTCACGGGGCTGTGTGTGTGTGGTGTGTGTGTGAGAGAGAGAGAGAGAGAGAGAGAGAAGAAACACCTCAGTGGTTCGGTGGCCTCTCTCTCTCTCTCTCTCTCTCTCTCTCTCTTTGTTTCTGTGCATCTGAACTGGCGGTTCGAGACAAGAAGGATATTGTTTGTCATTAACTCCAATTTACAGCGGCACAGTTCCGGCGGGAATCCATTCCAGTCTAAACTTCGCCAATCTCCGCCGCTAATGAACTGATAACGGTTATCCGGATGGTCTTTGTGTCTGCGTTGTCGTCGTCGTCGTCGTCGTTGTTGTTGTTGTTGATGTTGTTGATGATGTCGAATGAGATGCTCAGGGAAAGAGGAAGGAGCGATTTCAACACGAAGAAGAAGAAGAAGAAGAAGAAGAAGAAGAAGAAGGAGGAGGAGAAGGAGAAGAAGAAGAAGAAGAGTCGTGATGTAAACATCGTCCGAATTAATATCCTGGATTGCTTCGGTGAGGAAATTGACTGTTCTTGTCCTGATTGCTTGCTATGCTGAATTTTTTGCTTTGACTTGGAGGGCAAAATTGAATAAAATAGAGAAGTGCCGTTTACGACAATTGATTCTTCTTGTCTTGCTTGCTTGCTTGCTTGGCTGAATTGCCCTTCATTTGCTTTACCTTGGAGGTCATATAGTTTAATAAAACTTAAAAAAGAGCTATGCTTGATTGCTTGCTAGGATGCATCTGGTCCGACTTGGAGAGCAAAGTTTTAATAAAATTGAGAAAGAACAATGCTTGCATTTCCTTCCCAGTGTTTGAGGATACAAATGCAGCCTTCACTATTTGCAAATCTTTCCTAAGCTGAATTTACTCTGACTTGGAGATCAAAGTTTAATCTAATAGAGGAGGAACAATGCTTTTTTATTTCCCTCCCAGTGTTTGAAGAATACAAAAGGCAACCCTCACTATCTGCAAAACCGTTCCCTCCTTTTGCCTCAACTATCCAATCATTTCCCTACAAAGGAAAGTTTCCTTCTGACGAGATACTTTACATAGTTCGAGAAGACTTTAGTGTGAGAGATGTGCATTTCTGATGATAGAAGTTCACTCTCGACGTGGTTCGGAAGTCACGTAAAGCCGTTGGTCCCGTTGCTGAATAACCACTGGTTCCATGCAACGTAAAAACACCATACAAACAAAACAAACAAACAAACAAAAAACCAACAACAAACAAACAAACAAACCAAGAAAAGTCTTTAGAAAAGATTGTTTCAGTGAATGACTCCTTCTCCATTCGTTCTTTTCATTTTAACACAAAATTATTTGCGTCTTACTTTTGCCAGTCATAATATCCGAAGACATTATTCTCTTAACATTTTTAAACAAAATCTAGTCGACTTGTTTTGCAAGTATCATATTTCCTGATAATTTCTACATAGCCACTGGTTCTTGGGTACACAGAAGTTATCAAGAAAGTAATATAAGTCTTGCAAATAATTCGACAAAGTCTTTGCATTAATAGGGAGAAGGGAAAAATGTCTGAATATGACGGCTTACGCAGGAAAGAAGCCATGACAGGCGCAGTGGAAGGGATATTCATGTCGTAAGTTAAATATACTGAGGTAGAACATGATAAAAGATTCATAGGAAGGTCATCACAAATAAGCTAAGGTCTAAAGATACCTGGCAATGAAGATTATTTCAAAATATACAGTTAATCGTCAACTACTATTGTCAATGAAGAAAAAATACAAAATAAAATCTCTATTTTATTTTCCTTCGAGTGACCTAACCAATAACTTAGCAACGACCAGGTTCAATTAACCATCAGTCTCAGATTGACTGCAAACTGGCATCAGATACTAGAGTCAACACATGTTATATTCATTCAGTCACTGCGTATCAATTAACGAAGCAATGCATAAACTGCACACAAAGTACAACTCCTTTTATTACGTGAGAGGATCTCGGTGGCTTCTCTTGATACATAAACATACTTTGTTGATTCTCTTGCGTAACTTCCAATCGTAGAGATGTTGTTGTAACATGCTCCAAGCTCTGTATGATTATCTATTGTTATCCAGCAACTTTTACAACTTTCACAATATGCAAATGTCACGAACAAATACACTGTGTTTATGCACTTGATATATATGCCGTGTCCTAGCCTGATATAAATATGTTAAAGTCCAGCACAAACTGTGGTTCTAGAGTTAATATTCCATGTCCTAATCTGATATGTATACATTAATATCTAGCATAAACTGTGTATACAATTCATATTCCATGTCCTAATCTGATATATATACATTAACATCTAGCATAAATTGTTTATACAATCCGTATTCCATGTCCGAATCTGATATACATATATTAACGTTTAGCATAAACTGTGGATACAATTCATATGCAATGTCCTAATCTGATATACATATAGTAACATTTAGGATAAACTGTGTATACAATTCGTATTCCATGTCCTAATATGAATACATATTTGAAGGTCTGGCATAAACTGTGTTGAAACAATCAATATTCCATGTCCTAATCTGATATTCATACATCAACATTTAGCATAAACTGTGTATACAATTCGTATTCCATGTCCTAATCTAATATGCACTATACATTAACATTTAGCATTGAAAAAAATTAACATTTGATGCCATAATATTGATATATATATATATTATATATATATATATATATATATATATATATATATATATATAAGAAGGGAGAACAATAATCACAGTGTTCCAAGGCGTAGTTGATTCGTGTTTACCTACAACAATAAAAACCAAACATTCTCTGTGAGAGCGCCACTTAAACCGCCTCTCAGGCTCACTGTAAGCTCGAGGACTGACACTTGTTCCGTAGGGGGTTAATTTAAGAGCCCTCCAAACATTTACGTAACAAGCATCTCTATGGATGTACTTGCACAGGAGCTCATATTTATTTCAAATTCATATTTGATATTCATATTGTAACTGGTTTTCATTATTATTATTATTATTATTATTATTATTATACTTATTATTATTATTATTATTATTATTATTATTATTATTATATTATTATTATTATTATTATCATTATTATTATTACTCTATAATCATATTTGATATTCATATTGTCACTGATTTCATATTATTATTATATTATTATTATTATTTTATTATATTATTATTACTAAAATAAAATTCATATTTTATATTCCATATTGTCACTGGTTTCAGTTATTATATTATTATTATTATTATTATTATTATTATTATTATTATTATTATTATCATTATTAAATATTTATTATTATTATTATTATTATTATTATATTATCATTATAATATATTTGGGAAAAACTCTCTATCACGAGAGTATATGCAATGTTCTAAGGGGCCCACAATCATAAAAATGTTGAAAGTTCGTGTATAATTTATAAACACTGACCCCATAGAACATTATTACTATTATTATCACTATTATTATTATATACAGGGAGACATAAATATGAAAAAAATAGAAGACTATCATCACTTTAAGGCCTATTTTTCGAGAAAAAAAAAAAGTATCATTCAAACTCAAGATAAAAAGACAAAGAATTATACCCAACGCAGTTACGTAACACTTATCACAACAATGTAAACAACGAAACAGTACAAAGAACGTAACCGTGCCTGCCCCCACCTCCTCCATCCCCCTGGGGACATTGTGGCTTCTGACAAAAAGACAACAGTAGCCACATTTCTGCCTTACCGGCAACTGTAAATACTGCATACGAAGAATAAACACAGTGCAGAAGTGAAGCAGCTTTGAGGGTGCTCCAAGTATAAAAGTAGAAGTCTACTAGCCACCAGAGACGTGTGACGGACGTACCCCTCCCCAACCCCCCCACCCCTGAGAGAGAGAGAGAGACGGAGAGAGAGAGAAGAGAACAGAGAGAGAGAGAGAGAGAGAGAGCATTATTTGGCCACGAGGAAATTGAATCAACGGAGTGGAATATCTTATACTACCTTTACTATACGGCACTGTAATATGAAATGTCTTTGAGTAAAGGCAAAGAGATCTTCTACTCTGCTGTTTCCTCTCGACCAACTGCTTGGTTTAAACGTAATATCATACTGGCATTCTATTTATAAATACCCGTAAAAAGAAGTTTAAAATGCATATATACTATAAGTATATGAAGATTGCAGAGCCAGAAATCACCTGATAATTCTCTGTGAGCCCAAGCGCAGAATTCCTCTCTCAGAGGAAAGAAGGAACCAAAGACGAAAGTTAATTTGTGGATTCCTTGAGAGCAGTAGCCGCCTTCTTTAAGCATTCACGTGAGGTCCTGCCTTCGTTAGCTTGTTCCAACATCAAGGCAGTTTCCCCATCTTCCCCCACCCACCCCACCCGGCACCAAACCCCCTCCCAGGACGTGATGGTATAATGAGATGTTTGAAAGAAAGAAAATGGAAGAAGTTCGTTCCATGCATTCTCTGTTCCTTTGCAATTATTATCACTATTATCTACTATGTGAAACTTATTCCCATGGAACAAGCACACCAAAGGGGCAGTGTACATACATACATACATACATACACACACACACACACACACACATATATATATATATATTATATATATATATATATATATATATATATATATATATATATATATATATATATATATATATAGCAGGTCAGTGAATACACATATAAAACCTCCAGGGGATGTCCATGATACAACGATTAAAACATCAATTTATTCTAAGAAACGTTTCGCACATGAAATTCTCTGTGCATCATCAGTCTGTGAAAGATAAAGACACATTATAAATAACAAACAATTAAAAGTGGTAAACAGGAATTCACATATATTAAAATAGTCTGAAATTACATAAAAGAACAAAGTAAAAATGAAAAAAACAGGTTAAAAAGAGACTGCTTAAACACCAACCGTTCATTGTGAGGAGAGAAAGATGGAATATAATATATATACTATATATATATAGATAATATATATATATATATATATATATCTATATATATTATATATATTATATATATACAGTCCTTAGAACAGACACGAAGCCTTTGCTGTGCAATTACATCCATGGTGAAAGCGGCCTCACACACACACACACACCACACAAAAGCATCGATATTTCGTACGGGAAAAGGACAGGTTAATCCGGATATTGGAAACTATTCGGAAATTGTTTGTTGACATTAATACGAAGTTTGCAAAAAGGTCTGTCGTTCACAACACAACCAGTACTGAAGGGGAAATAAAAAAAAAATATATTTCATATATACAGTGAACCAATTTCTAGGCAGCAACGCCAGAGCAAAATAAAAAGAGCTTATCAGCTATGAAATGAAAGATGGAATTTAGGCCAAAAGGCGAGCGCTGGGACCTATGGGGGTCATTCAACGTTGAAAGGGAAACAGGGAGTAGAAAGGTTTAAGAGTGTCAAACAGGAGGAAAACCTCAAAGCAGTTGAGCTATGGAGCAACTGATAGGAAGGAGGGGAAAGGGATCTATTATATGGAGGAATATGAACGGATGTGCAGCAAAAGGAATGAAAGGGGTTGCGGCTAGGGGCCCTGCACCCCCTGCGGGGCTTATCAACTCTCGTTCGCAATTCAGAGCGGATTTCTGACGCACGGCCTCATTCAGAGATGTGCTTGAAGCCTTTTCATTTTGTTTGTACTCACGTCGTTACGTAATGGGACGTGTTTATTAGTTTCATTGTCAGCGTAATTTAGAAAAATATATAATCATATAAACATTTAAGTTTTTTTTCTTTATCTTATTGCGTCCCGGAAATACCAACCAATGAACATTGATCAGATTTCTTTATTTTATTGGCATTCATGTAACAAGTCTAAACTGAATAAAGCTCAAGAGATAAAACAAGGCGTGATCCGACCTCCATCTTATGCGTGGCCCGTGCTAAACTACGGTGAAATATAGCGTCGTTTCAACAACGAAAATTAAAATAAATACGCTACATTTTACTAAAAAAAATTTCTGTACTGTTTAGAATGCACATTAGTTATGTTTTACATTTTCATTCTCATAAATAAAATCATAAACATCCTATCCTAAAATTCCTGTATCTTTAACTCAACGCGAAACACCTTTTTCAGACCTTCTTTTAAGCTTTTTCATAGATCTTTTCTACACCCCAACAAAAACAACAAGAAAGTAGTTTGTAGGCGAGTAAGCGAAAAACAAAAATAAACTGGTATAAAAAAAAACCCAACAGGATACACCCCAACAATAATAACAAACAGCCAGAACAACAACAAAGAATTTTGTAGGCGAGTACGCGAAAAAAAAATAAACTGTTTGGTATTAGAAAAAAATAAAAAAATAAAAAAAATTCAAGAAGATAGGTCGTCTCCCAACTCCATTTCGTTTCCTCTTTGGAGATTTACTTTATCTACTTCCCTTCCACAATTCTGATTTAATGTTTCCCCCTTCGCTCGCCCGGGCGACTGTCTCTATTGTAAGTCGCCCATTCAAATAATGAATAATGCGAGGGGGGCCGGGCCGTAAAACCCCCTCTTTTATGGGGTCACAAAATACCTCCCTAAATTGGAACCTGAAGCCTGGATAACGCTTTATAAAGCGGAGTTAGGAAGGGAAAAAAAGGGAAGAGAGATACCAGAAAATAATGAAGATTCATTACAAAAATCAGGTTTTTTGAAATGTTAGTCTATGGAAAGCAAAGTAGTCATTAAGAACTTTAAAAAAATATCAGATTTTCGACTAATAAATAAATATACTATAGTAAATTCACGTCAACGGTGCATCTGATGTCTAGGCCAGTCCCTTACGACGCTTCTGATTGGCTGTTAGCAAGCCAATCACAGTGCTGGAAACTCTCAGTCTCTCTCGAGAGAGTTCACACTGGCAGGATGTAAGTTCCACCTTTCCTGAGGGATAACGTCTTTCAAAAGTATCCCTCAGGAGAGGTGTAGCATACATCCTGCCTGTGTGAGCTCTGGATAGAGACAGAGTTTCCAGCCCTGCGATTGGCTTATCAACAGCCAATAAGGAGCGTCGTAAGGGACTGGCCTAGACATCAGATGCACTGTAGATGTGAATCTACTATAGTCTTATACTAGTCTCTTATGGAAATGATTATTTTTTTAAACGTAAACTATCATTATGAATTTACAAATAAAAAAATATTTTCGACAAGATATAAACTGGAAAAATAAAATGTCACTTCCACCTTCCAACGCTTCAAATAGAATGACTTCAAAGCCGCTCGAGAGCCATTATTTATATGTATGTATATTACTTTTCCGGGTATTAATTTTGTGACGGTCCATTGTTCGCTTATTCTTAGAACACCCTTTGTTAAGCTGTAAAAATTATGGAAATATTTCGAATACAATGAATGTACAGCCTTTTTTTTTTTTTTTTTTTGGTAACATATGATCTGAAACTAAAATAACAATAATCTGAATACTATTTCTATATTCGTAACTGTCAAAAAGATAAAAGATTAAACGTGGTATTTTTAAATGCATCATGTAAACGTAACGAGAAAGGAAATAAAAGGAGATAGCCCTTTACAGAAAACACACACCCACACAAATTGACCTTAATAATAAAAATTCTGATAAATTTTCTCCTCTGTCAAAAGAATTTTTTCACAGCAGACAAACACAAAAACAAGTTGAGCTTAATTTTTCTTTAAGTTTTACCACTTGCCCAAAATACCTTTATACAGAATACAAGCAGGAACACAAATTGAACAAAATAAATGTTCTCCTTTGTCAAAAGAACCTTTTCACAGAAGACATACACAAAAACAAATTGAACTTAAGAAACATTGTTTTTTTTTTTAATTTACCACTTGCCAAAAAATACCTTTTTACAGAATACAAATTAAACAAAATGTTATGACTGATAAACGTTATCCTTTGCCAAAAGAACCTTTTTACAGAAGACATACACAAAAACAAATTGAACTTCATAAAATTTATTAAAAAAAGTCACCTCTTGCTCAAAATACATTTTTACAGAATACAAACACGAACAAAAATTAAACAAAATAAATGTTATCCTTTGCCAAAAGAACCTTTTTACAGAAGACATACACAAAAACACATTGAACTTAATAAAATTTATTAAAAAATGTCACCACTTGCCCAAAATACATTTTTACAGAATACAAACACGAACACAAATTAAACAAAATAAATGTTATCCTCTGCCAAAAGAACCTTTTCACAGAAGACATACACAAAAACACATTGAACTTAATAAAATTTATTAAAAAATTTCACCACTTGCCCAAAATACATTGTTACAGAATACAAACACGAACACAAATTAAGCAAAATAAATGTTATCCTCTGCCAAAAGAACGCTTTCTGGAAGAGCAAGCTCTTGACACCCAGCTCCGGTATATTGCAGTACTGAATAAAGAAGGGGATACCGAACGAGTTCCCTCCAACAGTATCAAAGGTCAGGGGGTCAATAACCAACATATATCACGACACCTTTGCGAGCAGAGGTCCTGTCTTCTCGAATTTTTTGGGGAACTTTTCTTACACTTCGGATCTTTTCTGAAAAGCGAATTCAGCCTCTGAGTGGCTTTAACAGTTCAGATATTGTCTGTATTACTAACTCTATATCAATTAGCCTTAAATAAATGATAGGTGAAACTTAAAAAAAATAATAGCGTGAACCGACCTCCAGCTTGCTCGGAACGCATGCGATAATTTCCCTTTACTCATAAATTGTAGACATTATGTTCCTAACTTAACGTAAATTAAAACGTGTTAAAATCTACGGTTAAATAAAGCTTTGTTTCACCAGCGACAATTGAAATAAATACGCTATATTTTATTAAAATAATTGTTCTGTACTGTTTAGCATGCACGTTATTTATCTTTTACATTTTTCATTCTAATAAAAAAACCATAAATATCCTTTCTTAAAATTCCCGCATGTTTAACTCAACGCAAAATACCTATGTCAGACTTTTATAAGCTCTTCCATAGACCTTTCCTATAACCACCCCCAACAACAATAACAAAGTAATCTGTAACAAAGCTCACTCCCGAGTAAGCGACCAGCATTAATTCACACGACTAACTGCTCCCCAACCACGCAAATGGAAAATCATTTCCTCACCGCTTATGGATGATTATCAACGGCCGTGTAAAGGTGAAAACGAACATGATAATAAGCAGCCTTCCACGCTATTGACTTTTCCACCAGTGGCCTGGCCGCCTCATTTCTGAGTCTGGGTACGAAGAAGGACTTGGTTTTACTGCGAATGTAATTCGTTTATCGAATTATTTGGTACCAGATAACATTTACAATCAAATGCATTATTATTATTATTATCATTGTTGAAAGATATTGCTGCATCAGCAGCATTTAACTTGTAAATAATCTTCTCTATATTTCTAATAATTGCTTTCTCTCTACTATTACAATTATTAGAAAACTAGAGAGGACTATTTACAAGTTAAATGCAGCTGATGCAGCAATATCTTTCAATAAGGAAACTGAGACGGATTATAAAGGGAAACGCAATTTTAATATGGAAAGCTTTTCATAAGACTTTTGACGGGTTTATAGGAAACGCAATAATATGAAGAGAGGGTTTTAACAAAAGCACGGATTATAAGGAAACGCATTTTAATTATGGAAGTGGGAGAGTTTTTCAGAAACAAACGAATTATAAGAAACGCAATATGAAGTGAGAGTTTTCAGAACACGGGATTATAAGGAAACGCAATAAAAAGAGAGAAAAAAGTTTTCAGAAACAAACGGGATTATAAGGAAACGCAATTTAATATGGAAAGTGAGAGTTTTCAGGAAAACACGGGACTATAAGGAAACGCAATAATAAGAGAGAGTTTTTCAAAAAACGGGATTGAATAATGAATGCATATATGAAAGTGAGAGTTTCAGAAAACACGGTTTTATTATAAGGAAAAACGCAATTTTAATATGAAGGAAAGAGAGTTTTCAGAAAACCGGATTATAAGGAAACGCAATTTTAATTATGAAGGAATAGAGTTTTCAAGAAAACCCGGGATTTATAAAGGAAACGCAATAGAATGAGATTTTCAGAAACACAGGGATTATAAGGAAACGCAATAATATGAAAGAGAGAGTTTTCAGGAAACACGGGAATTATTAAATTTTGACGGGCAAACTATTTTGGAGTGGAAGAGGTCAGAGAAACAAACGGGAATTATAAGGAAACGCAAATAATATGAAGAGAGAGATTTTTCCGAAACACGGGAATTATAAGGAAACGCAATTTTAGGAGGGTGGAAAGAGTCTTTTCAGAAACACGATATAAGGAAACGCAATAATGAAAGAAAGGGAATCAGAAAACACGGGATATAAGGAAAACGCATAGGGAAAGTGAGAGTTTTTAAACAGACAAAACACGGGATTATAAGGAAACGCAATTTTATTATGAGGAAGAGAGTTTCAGAAACAAACGTTTTGGGATTATAAGGAAACGCAATAATATGCAAGAGAGAGTTTCACGAGAAACACGGATTATAAGAGAAAACGCCAATAGGAAGTGAGAGTTTTCAGAAAACACAGATTATAAGGAAACGCAATAATATGATAGGAGAGTTTTCAGAAACACGGATTACAAGAACGCAATAGGAAGTGAGAGTTTTCAGAAACACGGGATTATAAGGAAACGCAATAATATGAAGAGAGAGTTTTCAGAAACACGGGATTATAAGGAAACGCAATAGGAAGTGAGAGTTTTCAGAAACACGGGATTATAAGGAAAACGCAATTATGAAGATAGAATTTTCAGAACACGGATTATAAAGAAACGCGTAATAGGAAGTGAGAGTTTTCAGAAACACGGGATTGATAAGGAAAACGCATAATATGAAGAGAGAGTTCAGAAACACGGATTATAAGAAACGCAATAATATGAAGAGAGAGTTTTCTAGAAACACGGCGGATTATAAGGAAAACGCAATAATATGAAGAGAGATTTCAGAAAATACGGCGATTATTAACGGAAACGCAATATATGAAGAGAGAGTTTTCAGAAACACGGATTATAAAGAAACGCAATAATAATGAAGAGAGAGTTTCAGAAGAAAACGGGATTATAAGAAACGCAATAATATGAAGTAGAGTTTCCAGAAACACGGGGGATTATAAGGAAACGCAATATGAAGAGAGAGTTTTCAAAAACACGGGATTATAAGGAAATGCAATAATATGAAGTGAGAGTTTTCAGAAACACGGGATTATAAGGAAACGCAATAATATGAAGAGAGAGTTTTCAGAAACACGGGATTATAAGGAAACGCAATAGGAAGTGAGAGTTTTCAGAAACACGGGATTATAAGGAAACGCGCAATATATGAAGAGAGAGGTCTTCAGAAACACGGGATTATAAGGAAACGCAATAGGAAGTAGAGTTTTCAGAAACACGGGATTTATATAGGAAAACGCAAATATGAAGAGAGAATTTTCAAGAAAAACACGGGATTATAGGAAACGCAATCGGAAGTGAGAGTTTTCAAGAAACAGTTGTTGATACGGGATTATAAGGAAACGCAATAATATGAAGAGAGAGTTTTCAGACAACACGGCTTATAGGATATACGCAATAATTATAAAGAAGAGAGTTTTCAGAAAACACGGGATTATCTAGGAAACGCATAATATGAAGAGAGAGTTTCAGAATACGGGATTTAATAAGGAAACGCAATAATAATGAAAGAGAGAGTTTTCAGAAACACGGGAATTATAGAGGAAACGCAATAATATGAAAGATAGGTTTTCCAAGAAACACGGGAAATTATAAGGAAACGCAATAATATGAAGTGAGAGTTTTCAGAAACACGGGATTATAAGGAAACGCAATATGAAGAGAGAGTTTTCAAAAACACGGGATTATAAGGAAATGCAATAATATGAAGTGAGAGTTTTCAGAAACACGGGATTATAAGGAAACGCAATAATATGAAGAGAGAGTTTTCAGAAACACGGGATTATAAGGAAACGCAATAGGAAGTGAGAGTTTTCAGAAACACGGGATTATAAGGAAACGCAATAATATGAAGAGAGAGTTTTCAGAAACACGGGATTATAAGGAAACGCAATAGGAAGTGAAGAGTTTTCAACCCGAAACACGGGATTATAAGGAAACGCTATAGGAGTGAGAGTTTTTCAGAAACCGGGATTAAGGAAAACGCAATAATAGAAAGAGAGTTTTTGCAGAAACACGGGATTATAAAGGAAAACGCAATAGGAAGTGAGAGTTTCAGAAACACGGATTATAAGGAAACCGCATATGAAGAGAGAGTTTCAGAACAAAGGGATTATAAGGAAACGCAAATATGAAGTGAGAGTTTTCAGAACTAACGGGATTATAAGGAAACGCAATAATATGAAGAGAGAGTTTTTCAGAAAACAACGGGATTATAGGAAACGCAATAACATATGAATAGAGAGTTTTCAGAAAAAACGGATTATAAGGAAACGCAATAATATGAAGAGAGAGTTTTCAGAAACACGGGATTATAAGGAAACGCAATAATATGAAGAGAGAGTTTTCAGAAACACGGGATTATAAGGAAACGCAATAATATGAAGTGAGAGTTTTCAGGAAAACCACGGGATTATAAGAAAAGCAAATAAATGAAGACAGAGAGTTTTCAGAAAAAACACGCGGGATTATAAGCAAGGAAACGCCAATAATATGAAGAGAGAGTTTTCAGAAACACGGGATTATAAGGAAAACGGCAAGAATATGGAAGAGAGAGTTTCAGAAAAACACAGGGATTATAAGTGGAAACGCAATAATATGGAAGAGGAGAGTTTTCAGAAAACACGGGGATTATAAGGAAACGCAATAATATGAAGAGAGAGTTTTTCAAGAACAAACCGGGAGGGTATTTAAGGAAACGCGAATAATATGGAAGAGAGAGATTTTCAGAAAACACGGGATTATAAGGGAAACGCAACGTAGGAAGTCGAGAGTTTTTCCAGAAACAAGGATTGGATTTTAAGGAAAAAACGCAATAAATGAAGATGAGAAGTTTTCAGAAACACGGGATTTAAGGAAGGAAACGCAATAATATGAAGTGAGAGTTTTCCCCCCCCCCAGAAACACGGGAGTATAAGGAACGCAATATGAAGAGGAGAGTTCAAAAACACTTGGAGATCATAAGGAAATGCAATAATATGAAGTGAGAGTTTCAGAAACACGGGATTATAAGGAAACGCAATAATATCTCGAGAGTTTTCAGAAACACGGGATATAGGAGGGAAACGCAATATATGAAGAGAGAGTTTTCAGAAACACGGGATATTGATAAGGAAACGCAATAGGAAGTGAGAGTTTCAGAAACACAGGATTATAAGAAACGCAATAATATGAAGAGAGCGTTTTCAGAAACACGGGATTATAAGGGAAAACCAATATGAAGTGACGCGTTTCAGAAACAGGGATTAGAAAGGAAAACGCAATATATGAAGAGAGAGATTTCAGAACACGGGATGTTAAGGGAACGCAAATAGGAAGTGAGAGTTTCAGAAACACGGGATATAGGAAACGCAATATGAAGAGAGAACATTTCAGTAAAAACGGGATATAAGGAAACGCAATAGGGAAGTGAGAGTTTTCAGAAACACGGGATTATAACGGAAAACGCAATAATATGAGAGAGAGTTTTCAGAAAACCGGGATTCTAAGGGAAAACGCAATAAATGAAGAGAGAGTTTTCAGAAACACGGGAATTATAAGGAACGCAAATAAATGAAGAGAGAGTTTCAGAAAACAACGGGGATTATACGGAGCGAAACGCCAATAATATGAAGAGGAGAGTTTCAGAAACACGGGATTATTAAAGGAAAACGCTAATAATATGAAGTGAGAGTTTTCAAAAACACGGGTTATAACGGAAACGCAATATGAAGGAGAGAGTTCAAAAAACACGCGGATTATAAGGAAATGCAATAATATGAAGTGAGAGTTTCAGAAGCAAGGGGATTATAAGGAAACGCAATAATATTGAAGAGGAGAGTTTTCAGAAACACGGGATCTATACGGTGCAGAAATAGGAAGTGAGAGTTTTCAGAAAACACGGGATTATAAGGAAAAAGCAATCATATGAAGAGAGAGTTTTCAGAAACACGGGATTATAAGGAAACGCAATAGAAGTGAGAGGTTTTCAGAAACACGGATTATAAGAAACGCAATAATTATGAAGAGGAGTTTAAGAAACACGGGATTATAAGGAAACGCAATATGAAGGAGAGAGTTTTCAGAAACACGGGTATTATAAGGAAACGCAATATGAACGGAGAGTTCTCAGAAACACGGGATATAAGGAAACGGCAAAATATGAAGAGAGGTTTTTCAGAAACACGGGATTATAAGAAACGCAATAATATGAGAGAGAGTTTCAGAAACACGGATTATAAGGAAACGCAAATAGGAAGTGAGAGTTCAGAACCACGGGATATAAGGAAAAGCAATAATAGAAGAGAGAGTGAGAGTTTCAGAAAAACACGGGATTTAAGGAAAACGCAATAATATGAGAGAGAGTTTTCAGAAACACGGATTATAAGGAAACGCACTAATTGAAGAGAGAGTTTTCAGAAATACGGGATTATAAGGAAGGGGGAAACGCTAATAATATGAAGAGAGAGTTTTCAGAAACACGGGGATTATAAGGAAACGCAATAATATGAAGACCGAGAGTTTCAGAAACACGCGGATATAAGGAAACGCAATAATAGAAGTGAGAGTTATTCAGAAACCGTGATTCTAAGGAAACGACATATGAAGAGAGAGTTTCAAACACACGGGATTTATAAGGAAATGCAATAATATGAAGTAGAGAGTTTTCAGAAACACGTATTATAAGGAAACGAAATATATGGAAGAGAGAGTTTCAGAAAAAAAAACCCTCCCAAAAACCGGGATTATAAGGCCAAACGCAATAGGGAAGTGAGAGTTTCAGAAACTACGGGATTATAAGGAAACGCAAAAATATGAGAGAGAGTTTCCCAGAAACACGGGATCTAAGGAAACGCAATAGGAAGTGAGAGTTTCAGAAAACAACGGAGTATAAGGAAACGCAATAGGAAGTGCAGAGTTTCGAAACACGGGATTATAAGGAGCAATAATATGAAGAGAGAGTTTTCAGAAACACGGCGGGAATTATAAGGAAACGCAATAGGAAGTGAGATTTTTCAGAAAACACGGGATTATAAAGGGAAAAAAGATGCAATTATGAAAGCAGAAGAGAGTTTTCAGAAACACGGGATTATAAGAAACGCAAATATATGAAAGAGAGAGTTTTCCTTTCAGAAACAAACCCGGGATTATAAGGAAACGCAATATCTGAATGAGAGAGTTTTCAGAAACACGGGATTATAAGGAAACGCAATAATATGAAGTGAGAGTTTCAGAAACACGCGCGGGATTAAAGGAAACGCAATATGAAGAGAGAGTTTTCAGAAAACACACGGATATAAGGAGGAAATTTGCAATAATATGAAGTGAGAGTTTTCAGAAAACCCACGGGGATTATAAGGAAACGCAATAATATGAGAGAGAGTTTTCAGAAACACGGGATTATAAGGAAACGCAATTAATAAAGGAAGCAGAGAGTTTTCAGAGAAAACACGGGATTATAAGGAAAACGCAATAATATGAAGAGAGAGTTTCAGAAACACCGGATATATAGGAAAACGCTAATAAAATATGAAGTGAGAGTTTTCAGAAACACGGATTATAAGAAACGCAAATAATAAGAAGAAGAGAGTTTTCAGAAACACGGGGATTATAGGGTGGAAACGCAATATGAAGAGAGAGTTTCAGGAAGAAACACGGGATTATAAGGAAATGGCGCAATATGAAGTGAGAGTTTTCAGAAGGCACGGGATATAAGAAACGCAAAATATGATGAAGAGAGGTTTTCAGAAACACGGGATTATAATGGAAACGCAAGGGAATTATGAAGAATGAGAGTTTCAGAAACAAGGGATTATAAGGAAACGCAATAATATGAAGAGAGAGTTTTGCTTTCAGAAACACTGAATATAAAGGAAAACGCAATATGAAGTGAGAGAGTTTTCAGAAACACGGGATGATAAGGAAACGCAATAGAAGTGAGA
>NC_061098.1:13764462-13771962 GCF_015104395.2 Macrobrachium nipponense
TCCGGCCAACGCGGAACCAGAGGAATTTATTTCCGGCTAACGCAAAATAAGGGGAATTTATTTCAGTCCAACGAGGAATTAGGGGAATTTAGTTCTGGCCAACGAGGAATCGGAGGAATTTATTTCCGGCCAACGCAGAATTAGGGGAATGTATTTCTGGCCAATGCGGAATTAGGGGAATTTATTTCCGGCCAATGTGTGATTAGACTAATGTATTTCCAGGCAACGCGGAATTAAAGAAAATTATTTCCGGCCATCGCGGTATTAGAGGAAGTTATTTCCGACCAAAGCAGAATTAGAGGATGTTATTTCCGGCCAAAGCGGAATTAGAGGAATTTATATCCGGAGAAATTGGAATTAAAGGAATTTATTTCCGGCCAATGCAGAAGTAAACGAATTTATTTCCGGCCAAAGCGGAATCAGAAGAATTTATTTCCAGCCAACGTGGAATCAGAAGAATTCATTTTTGGCCAACATGGAATCGGAGGAATTTATTTCCTGGCAATGCGGAAATAGAGAAATTTATTTCCGGCGAACACAGAATTAGAGGAATTTATTTCCAGCCAATGCATAATTAAAGGAAATTATTTCCGGCCAAAGCAGGAATTAGAGGAAGTTATTTCCGCCCAATGCGGAATTAGAGGATTTTATTTCCGGCCAATGCGGAATTAGAGGCAACGCAGAATTAGAGGAATTTATTTCTGGCCGACGCCGAATTAGAGGAATTTATTTCCAGCCAATGTGGAATTAGAGGAATTTATTTCCGGCCAACGTGGAATTAGAGGAATTTATTACAGGCCAACGTAGAATTAGAGGAGTTTTTTTCCGTCCAACGCGGAAGTAAATGAATTTATTTCTGTTCAAAGCAGAATTAGAGGGATTTATTTCAGGCAAACATGGAATTAGAGAAATTGATTTACGACCAATGCAGAATTAGATGAATTTATTTCCGACAAACGCGTAACTGCCGAGGAATTTGTTTCTGGACAACGTGGAATTTATTTCCGGCCAACGTGGAATCAGAGGAACTTATTTCCGGCCAATGCGGAACCAGAGAAATGTATTTCCGGCCAACATGGAATCAGAGGAATTTATTTCCAGCTAACGCAAAATTAGGGGAATTTACTTCCGGCCAACACAGAATTAGGGGAATTTATTCCTGGCCAACGCTGAATCAGAGGAATGTATTTCCAGCCAACGCGGAATCAGAGGAATTTATTTCCAGTCAATGCAGAATTAGGGGAATTTATTTCCGACAAAGGCAGAATTAGGGGAATTTATTTCCGGCCAACACGGGATTAGACTAATTTATTCCCGGCCAACGCGGAATTAAAGAAAATTATTTCCGGCCATCGCCGTATTAGAGGAAGTTATTTCCGACCAAAGCGGAATTAGAAGAAGTTATTTCCGGCCAAAGTGGAATTAGGGGAATTTATATCCGGACAAAGCGGAATTAAAGGAATTTATTTCCGGTTAACACAGAAGTAAAGGAATTTATTTCCGGCCAAAGTGGAATTAGAAAAATTTATTTCCAGCCAACGGGGAATCAGAAGAATTCATTTCCGGCCAACGCGGAATCGGAGAAGTTTATTTCCGGCCAATGCGGAAATAGAGAAATCTATTTCCGGCTAACACGAGCTAGAGGAATTTATTTACAGCCAACGCGGAATAGAAATTATTTCCGCCCAACACGGAAATTAGAGGAAGTTATTTCCGGCCAACGTGGAATTAGAGCCAACGCAGAATTAGAGGAATTTATTTCTGGGCGACGCGGAATTAGAGGATTTTATTTCCGGCTAATGCGGAATTAGACGAATTTATTTCCAACCAACACGGAATTAAAGGAATTGAGTTCTGGCCAATGCGAAATTAGAGGAATTTATTTTTGACCAATGCGGAAATTAGAGGAAGTTATTTCCGGCCAACGTGGAAGTAAATGAATTTGTTTCCGGACAAAGCAGGATTAGAAGAATTTATTTCCGGCCAACGCGGAACTATAGGAATTTATTTCCGGCCAACGCGGATTCTAGGAATTTATTTCGGGCCAATGCGGAATTAGAGGAATTTATTTTCGACCAACGCGGAAGTTAGAGGAAGTTATTTCCGGCCAACGCGGAATTAAATGAATTTATTTCCGGACATAGAGGGATTAGAAGAATTTATTTCTGGCCAACGCGGAACCATAGGAATTTATTTCTGGCCAACGCGGATTATAGGAATTTATTTCCAGCCAATGCGAAATTAGAGGAATTTATTTTCGACCAATGCGGAAATTATAGGAATTTATTTCCGGCCAATGCGGAATTAAAGGAATTTATTTCCGGCCAATGCGAAATTAAATTCATTTATTTCCGGACAAAGAGGGATTAGAAGAATTTATTTCCAGCCAACTCGTAATTATATGAATTTATTTCCGGGCAACGCTGATTATCGGAATTTATTTCCGGCCTACGCCGAATTAGAGGAATTTATTTCCGGCCAATGCAGAATTAGAGGAATTTATTTTTGACCAACGCGGAAATTAGAGTAAGTTATTTCCGGCCAAAGCGGAAGTAAATGAATTTATTTTCGGCCAAAGAGGGATTAGAAGAATTTATTTCCGGCCAACGTGGAACTATAGGAATTTATTTCCGGCCTACGCAGATTATAGGAATTTATTTCTGGCCAATGCAGAATTAGAGGAATTTATTTTCGACCAACGCGGAAATTATAGGAATTTCTTTCCGGACAATGCGGAATTAGAGGAATTTATTTCCGGCCAACGCCGAATTAGAGGAATTTATTTCCGGCCAATGCAGAATTAGAGGAATTTATTTCTGGCCAACAGCGAATTAGAGGAATTTATTTCCGGCCAATGCAGAATTATAGGAATTTATTTCCAGCCAACGCGGATTATAGGAATTTATTTCCGGCCAGCGGCGAATTAGAGGAATTTATTTCTGTTCGGCTCGGAATTAGAAGAACTTGTTTCCGGTCCATGAGGAATTAGAGGGATTTATTTCCGTTCGACGCGGAATTAGAGGAATTTATTTCCGTTCGACACGGAATTAGAGGCTTTTACTTCTGGCCAATGCAGAATCAAAAGAAATTATTTCCGGCCAACGCGGAAATTAGAAGAAATTATTTCCGGCCTACACGGAATTAGAGGATTTTATTTTCGGCCAACGTGGAATTAGAGCCAACGCGGAATTAGAGGATTTTATTTCTAGGCAACGAGGAATTAGAAGAATTTATTTCCGGCCAATGAGAATTAGAGGAATTTATTTTTGACAAACGTGGAAATTAGAGGAATTTATTTCCGGCCAACGCGGAAGTAAATGAATTTATTTCCGGCTAAAGAGGGATTAGAAGTATTTATTTCCGGCCAACACGTAATTATATGAATTTATTTCCGGTCAACGCGGATTATCGGAATTTATTTCCAGCCAACGCCGAATTAGAGGAATTTATTTCTGGCCAATGCGGAATTAGAGGAATTTATTTTCGACCAACGCGGAAATAAGAGGAAGTTATTTCCGGCCAACGCGGAAGTAAATGAATTTATTTCCGGCCAAAGAGGGATTAGAAGAATTTATTTCCGGCCAACACGGAATTATTGTTATTTATTTCCAGCCAACGCGGATTATAGGAATTTATTTCCGGCCAACGGCGAATTAGAGGAATTTATTTCTGTTCGACGTGGAATTAGAGGAATTTGTTTCCGGTCCACAAGGAATTAGAGGGATTTATTTCCGTTCGACGCTGAATTAGAGGAATTTATTTCTAGCCAACGCGGAATCAAAGGAAATTATTTCCGGCCAACGCGGAAATTAGAAGAAATTATTTCCGGCCAACGCGGAATTAGAGGATTTTATTTCTGGTCAATGTGGAATTAGAGCCAACGCATAATTAGAGGATTTTATTTCTGGCCAACGAGTAATTAGAGGAATTTATTTCTGGCCAACACGGAATTAGAGGAATTTATTTTCGACCAACGCGGAAATTAGAGGAAGTTATTTCCAGCCAAAGCGGGACTGGAAGAATGTATTTCTGGCCAATGCCGAATTAGAGGAATTTATTTCTGGCCAACGCCGAATTAGAGGAATTTATTTCCGTTCGACAAGGAATTAGAGAAATTTATTTAGATCCGGAATTAGAGGAATTTATTTCCATTCGACAGGGAATTACAGGAATTTCCAGCCCACGCGGAATTAGAGGATTTTATTTCCGGCCAACACGGAATTATAGGAATTTATTTCCAGCCAATGCAGAATTAGAGGAATTTCTGGCCAACGCAGAATTAGAGGAATTTGTTTCCATTCGACGCGGAATTAGAGGAATTTGTTTCCATTCGACGTGGAATTACAGGAATTTCCGGCCAACACAGAATTAGAGGAATTTGTTTCCGTTCAACGCGTAATTTGAGGAACTTCCGGCCAACACAGAATTAGAGGAATTTATTTCCATTCAATGCGGAATTAGAGGAATTTCTCACCAACGCGGGATTAGCGGAATTTATTTCCGGACAATGCAGAATTAGAGGAATTTATTTCCGGTCAACGCCGAATTTTAGATGAATTTATTTCCAGCCAACGCGGAATTAGAGGAATTTATTTCCGGCAATGCGGAATTAGAGGAATTTATTTCCGGCCAACACGGAATTAGAGCAATTCATTTCTAGAGATAGGAATTAGAGTAATTGATTTCTGGAGATAGGAATTCATTTCTCGATACGATGTGGTTCGGACCCCACGATAAGCTGTAGGTCACCGTTGCTAGGTGACCAATTGGTTCCTAGCCACGTCAAAATATCTAATCCTTCGGCCCCAGCCCTAGGAGAGCTGTTAATAATAATCAGCTCGGTGGTCTGGTAAAACTAAGGATCTATGATATATACTGAACTTTCAGTAGATAAAACCTATTCACACGGAACAAGGACACAGTGTGATTTATGCATCATTTTAGGTTCTTGCTTTGGGAGTCATGGTTTGCCGATGTTAACAATTGCGACAAATCACTGAAGGCAGCTATTACTGAATAAAAACAAATTTTGATCAACTATTATTGTCTGACCACCTGAAGCACTTTCATTATTTTCAAAATATATTTTCACTGAAGCAGTTTCATCTCGATGTTGATAATTCGTTCCTGGAAATTCACTATGGCACAACAATCATTACAGAATAAAAGCAAGAGAGCCAGTAAATGTAATTAAAACCAGCTATTCATCTCTCCATTGATAAAACTCTCTCTCTCTCTCTCTCTCTGTGTGTGTGTGTGTGTGTGTGTGTGAGATGATTCGAATTGAATCGACAGTAGTGCACGAAAGAAAATCAAATTCAATTATTACTTGATTTTGAAAACTCTTTATGGCGGGACATTTTTCATCAACTGAAAGCCATTCTTATGCCAGAGAATTTTTTTCATTTCAGTTTAATTAACTATGTTCGTAGGAATATTTGTACGCATTTATGAATTTCACAAACCTGGGTTGCTTAATTCGAATAGAACAATTAAACGTCAAAACAAGAATAATTATTCCTCTGCGTATGGGAAAATATGATATAGATGACTTTAAGTATTAAAATGACAGTTTTTGAAAGTAAATTATATTTTTCCTAACTATACAAACCTACTATGAGATTCAGGGCCTCTGTAACACGGTTTTTTCGCAATAACTTTTTATCTATGCATTTCATAAATATAGCGCTTATTCAGAATATACATTATATGTACACATAAATTTTGACTGCATTCTGCATTACGTAAGTTGAATAAATTTGGTACTTACAATGTAAAAGTGAGTTTTTTTGAAGACGGGCCAACTTACTCAGAGAAAAGGTTTCGAACGCACTCGTTACGTAACTTATGACAGCATTTCTTCCCTCTTTCTCGATGGATGATTGGCTATACGTAACAAAGGCTATACCTCTGGCAACAATGACAAACAAATTTAAATACAAGCAAAGCTGCACACCTTAATGAACTCTGAAACCTCTCCACTGATAATTGTCATAATGAACAAACCAACAAAATATGTTAATAAATAAAAAAACACTTCGATTATTAGTCTAACTCCCAAAATAAGTTTCCTAAGAAATTACAGTCTACTTTATAGGTCACAATCAGATTGACAAGATGTAGGGAATAGTTGGTAATTTTAAAAAACATAGTAGACAAGCTTGATTTGATAACTGCTATATCCAATGTCAAGCAATTTTTATTTATTGGCTATCTACCTATTTACTGAAAAAAATAGCTGGTACCGTATTTGGGCTTTAAACCTTCACCAGTAATTATCGTCAGAATGATAACTTCATGAGGCTCCACCCACTTTGGCCTCGTTATAATTCAGGATAACACTGAAGGCTATCATGGGCATTGCTAGATTACAAAATTTAACTTCTGGTTATAAAAACTCATTTCTCGAGTAGTTGTAAGAAGAGCTAACTGATCCTCAAGGATCCCAGCAGTTGGCCTAAACGTTTAATTCATGTATATTACCCATATACTGTTGCGGCACTACTGCTACAGTAGTATTACTACGCTAGCAAATATACCCCACCCACATCTATGTATCGTTCCGCCATTCATAAAGTATTCGGGTTTCAGAGCCGATGAAACAAGGAGAATGAGTTTCTGTCTAGTGGATGGGCGGGGCAACATTTCATCAAAAGGTGTTTACTTTGCTTACGTAATGAATGTTTTTCGACTCTTGGCTCGTAATCATTGGCCATGGCGTCGGCTAGATAATTTTTACTCTATAAAAATTAAAACTATCGGGTTTAGGTTATTGATAATGCTGACAAAATTTGTGTGTGGTTGTAAAATATACATAGGTCAACTTTCAGCTTCATCCGATGCTTTGACAAGGAGCAAAGTCCAAAAAACCGTGTTACAGAGGCCCTGAATCTCATAGTAGGTCCTTTACAATATGAATTACCCTATTGTAAAGGACCAACAGTTTGTATACCGTGTAGGAACAAAGAACATATTACAAAATACGAGTATACCTGCAAAGGTGTAATCCAGATAAGATTATTGTACAGTTTTGTACACAAGAACTGAATTTACTAGAACAAGGTATAATGGTCTATAAGTGTTTCAGAAATGTGAGGTTAAATAAATAAATAATTACGCAAAAACGTATATAACCAGCAAATATCAACTAATAAAATTGAAAGCCTTAATTACTGACAAAGTATTCAATACTCCCGTGATCAATTTATGAAGCTAAATAATCAAGAAGAATGCTTCAGAAATTTATTCAACGTTAAAAA
This sequence comes from Macrobrachium nipponense, assembly GCF_015104395.2. NCBI lineage: Eukaryota > Metazoa > Arthropoda > Malacostraca > Decapoda > Palaemonidae > Macrobrachium > Macrobrachium nipponense. The sequence goes on from NC_061098.1 coordinate 13,771,722, forward strand.
ACAAAGATTTCCACGAAACAAATATGTTTCCAGATACTTTTCAGCGCAGCTTTCCGAGCTGCAAATAATAAGGGAAATTAATTAGCATGCAAGCGTGTTGTTGTTCGCCGTTCCACTTCAAATAACATCATGGAACGCGTAAACCAAAGTTGTTCGGCAACAAGTTAAATGGTTGTTCGCTCAAGCCTGCTTTTGGATAACTGCGCGAGTCACAGACCGTTGGAGTACAAAACCTTACCAG
>NC_061098.1:13774462-13779462 GCF_015104395.2 Macrobrachium nipponense
AGGCGTCGTGGGTTTGAAGGCCATTTTAATCTTAGGTTTTGCTTAGTTTTCTGTAAAAGGAAACCATTGTTCCGGCTTTGTCAGTCCGTCCGCGTTTTTTTTTTTTTCTGCCCTCAAATCTTAAAAACTACCGAGGCTAGAGGGCTGCAAATTGGTCTGTTGATCCACACTACAGTCATCTAATACAGCAAATTGCAGCCCTCTAGCCGAAGGAGTTATTCTCTTTAAGGTTAAAGTTAGCCATAATCGTGCGTCTGGCAACGATATATGAACAATGTCTTCATAATTTCTTTGCTAAGGCGAGGTATCGTCCGACCCCATTTTTCTCTTTCTAGGTGGGCGGGTTCCAGACAACAGATCACACGGTCCTCGTAGGAGAATACAGCAGTCTGTCTGAATAGTTGTTGATTGATCGATGTGGAGAACCTTGATATCGTCATGGTCGTGTGCGGTAGGCGTCCCTGGGAGTTCTTACTCCCGGAGAGGTGTTTTCAAGTGTTCTACTGTAACGTTCTGCTGTAGCAATGGATCGTCATGAGTTCGACTGTCGTCCTCGTGGAACTTTGAGTATTTCTGTTCATCGTGTAGTATATTTTAACGAGTCAGTCAACCTCGTGGCATAGAATACTTCGTGGTTCTTCAGTTTATGGTCATTAATATGACCCCTTGCGAGGGTATGATTATTTGACTTGAGCGTCGATTGAATATTTTTTAATTACTTTATTAATATTTTCGTTAGTTTCTCATTAATAAGACTGACCTGATATGTGACTCGGGTTATTGATGTGGTCTAATGTATTACTGTACAAGTTTGGTTAATGTTATTTCATTTATTGAGATTGATTAGTTTAAATTCTGATATTGAGGTTTTACTGCTGCCAGTAAAATTCTTTATTTTTGCCACTTAAAAGACTTTGCAGTGTACTTGTTTTTGTTGCGGGTTTCTGAAACTCGGGCTGAATTGTATGTTAAATATTAAATAATAATAAATTAGATTAATGGAGTTTTAGTATCTAACTTAGTACCCTTCCCCAGGATATTGTCTTAAGTCCCTTTTAGACTACTTCGTCCCTAATACTTACCGTATTTGGTGCGCTCATTATGCAAGAATAGTTTCTTTTTACTGATATGCTACATACGTATATAATTTTAGTAGTTCAGAATGGCTTTATTTAATTTTTCAGCATCTTTCATATAATTCTTCCACTTACATAATCATTATTTTCAATTTAATTTTAAGAGTGGAGACTTTTATGAATGCATAATATGTGTTTGTCTATGGCCTCTTATATTTTAAATAAAAATTTCTAATTCTGAATAACCCTGAGATAAATTTAAAGAACTGACGGCATTACTGAAGAAGGGTTAGTGACTGTATTTAATAGCGTGTTGTCTATGGCCTTTTATATCTGAAAGTTTTATTTTAATATAACTAACTCTTTATGCAATTTATCAAACTTCAAGAACTTTAAAGAACTGACTAACACACAGAAAATAGGGTTAGTGATTACTTAAATCCTTTTAGGGTGAAATTAAAATTAAATTTAATAAAATTAAATTCTATCTTGGCTTATACCTTTCGCATTCACTTAATTCCCAAACAACTCCTCTTGGGCTGTTGCTGTAACAGCGTAATTCCCTAACTCCTCTTTAGAAGTTATTGCTGTAAACAGCGTGCGTGATGTCTGGTCAAAAGTCCGTTGGAGAATTAGCAGTTTTGGGCAAAAAAAAAAAAAAAAAAAATAAAAAAAAATAAATAAAATAAAACTACACTTACATGATGTCGTGGGACTAAGGCAATCGCCTATACTTGTGAAGCAATGTCTGTAACAATCATTTTGTTTTAGTCTCAATTTGGATATGACCCAGACTATGCATGAGGAGACCGAACGATTGGAACGGAATTGTCCAGTGCTTGCATGGAATTAATTGCCAGTCCCTCTGCTATATCCGGTGGTCAAAGTTTCATTGATTCCTCCCCATGAAGCTTCCAGGCAAAGATAAAGCATGAAAGAAGTTTAATACAAAAGGTGATTAACATTTAATGTTCTGTCTTAATGAACACTAATATTTTTTGTAAGCTTGAATTTCGAAGTCGACGGTCCCTGAGGTGGGATCGTTCCAAATGATTGACGTTCGGTCTTCATAACAATAATAATAACAATAAAGAGTGGCTAAGGAGTGCATGGGAAGGACTTGATAAAACTACAATCATACAGGTTATTTAACGTCAAACGTAAATTTCCTAACTTTAACATTAGTTCCAATAATCATAAATTCATTCGGTATTCGCTTCATTATTACGTTAATTTTTTTTACTAATCTATATTTAGTACCTGGTATTTTAACGAAAATACAAAGCTTTGTCCATTTCTTTCATTGATCCTTGGTAGTTCCAATGAGAGTAGATTTAAAATTCAAACCCTTTAGTTACCACTGCTGTGATATTTATTTATTTATTTATTTATTTTTTACCAAAAGCGTCATAAAATTGAATGGCATAGCCTTCAGTCACTACTACTGTGATAATTTTTTTTTTTTCTGCCACAAGCATAACTGCCACAAAAACATCATTCCCGTAGGGGAGGGTAGTTCCGTCAGTGGACCTCATGCGGTCCACTTTAAGGCCTGTCCACACGACCGGGCCTGATCGGCGGACCTCCCCTCTAACGGGCACACTTGATGGGCAAACCGTCAAATTGCCCGATGGGTCTTATAGCAAAATCACCATGGTTGTGACCGATGGCTTGAGCTTTGACCCTGGCATACGTACGTTAACCATATACATTTTAACTGAGTCATTTTTTGTACCATATTCCCCTCTTCTTTTTCTTTTTCATCACACACAAAGCAATTATCATGCTACGCAATATCATCTTCTTTGCACTAGGCATCATGTTTATCGTACCGCACTGAACACACTACTGGCATCGTCGGACACGCCCACCTCTCCATCGCCTCACCCGTGTGGACAACATTCACGGGTAAGCCCGCCAGAATTTGCCCGTCAACCCCGGAGCACGCCGATCAGGCCCGCTCGTGTGGACAGGCCTTTAGGCATTAGTTCAGGTTCTTTGCAGTGTGCCTTCAGCCCCTACCTGCACCCACTTTAGTTCCTTTTACTGTACCTCCTTTCATATACTCCTTTCTTCATAGCGCATCTGCTTTGAGGTTTTCGTCCTATTCCGCCTTTCAAACCTTTTAACTGTCAAATTTCCATTTCAGCGCTGAATGACCTCATTGGTCCAAATGCTTGGACTAAATCTTATATAAAACACAACTCTATGCATGAAATGCATAGATAAAAAGTTATTGCGAAAAAACCGTGTTACAGAGGCCCTGAATCTCATAGTAGTTCCGTCAGTGGACCTCATGCGGTGCACTTTAAGGCCTGTCCACACGACCGGGCCTGATCGGCGGACCTCCCCTATAACGGGCACACCTTCACGTCTTAAAAGGTTTTTTCGTGAAGTATAAATATTCTAGCCCAAAAATGTTCTATTTCCAATCACATTTTAGCGTTCAATTTACAGAGAAATGAGACAAGTGTGAGAAGTTTGAATCCAGATTACAGAAAAATGATAAAAGTATAAGAAGTATGCATCCAAATGATTGAAAAATGAGAAAAGTGTGAGAAGTGTGCATCCTAATTACTGAAAAATGATACAAGTGTGAGAAGTATGCATCCAAATTACTGAAAATTAGAGAAGTGTGAAGGATGCATCCAAATTATTGACAAATGATGAAAGTATGAGGAGTGTGCATCCAAATTACTGAAAAATGAGGAGTATTCTTCCAAATTACTGAAAAATGAGACAAGTGTGAGAAGTATGCATCCAAATTACTGAAAAATTATAAAAGTATGAGAAGCATGCATCCAAAGTATTGAAAAATGATAAAAGTATGAGAAGTATGCATCCAATTTACTGAAAAATGATACAAGTATGAGTGGAAGAGGAAAATACACTTGAACGCGACAAAATGCGAGAATTACTCTGACATCCAAAACCGGGACTTGCACGGAATTATCCCAGTGAGGAAACTGGCCACTGTTCAACGTATGGCGTTAGTTCTGAACATAAAGGAACAGAAAGTTCAAAAGTACGGATATGAGTCACTGAACGGCCCATTTCACTCTGTAACCGAATCCAAGTCCAGGGAATGATATAACATGAGTTTCTCATGAATATATAGCATATGCGTCGACAGAAGTTTGCTAATTTATAATATACTTTGCTCGTACCATGTTCATTAAACTGAACTGCTTAATTAATTTCAAATGCTTATACTTAGTGCTCTCTGGCAGATCTTTAATTAAAGATACGCTATTCGCATCCCTCGAGGTAGCTGTGTTATTTCTGAATAGTAATTAATCCTCTTATAGTTTTCCTAAAATATTTTGTCCGTCTGTCAATTGTTCAAAATTTAATTTTCTAAATCCGAAAATTAACATTAAAATTTTTTGTTTGTCAAATGATGAATTTAAAATATTTCTCGAAATCCGAAAATTATTTCAAAATATTCCATGTCTGTCAAATGCCGAAGTTAAAATAATTTTTCGAAATCCGAAAATCATTTAAAAATATTGCCTGTCAAATGCCTAAGTTAAAGTAACTTTCGAATCAAAATATTCTGCGTATCTGTCAAAAGCCGAAGTTAAAATAATTTACAAAATCCTTTTTTATGTGTTGTACATAAACAAGTGAGATATCTAACACGCAAGTGAATAACAGCTGTGATACTTTTATACTCAAGCCTAGCGTCTGTATTTGCCATTCTAGCCGTCTGTATCTGCTTCAGGAATATTCATCCCAATTCTCCTAAATCTCTGAAGATTCCCAACAAAGACTTATCTGCTAAAGACATATTCCAATTCTCCCGTATCTATGGATTCCAACTAGGGTTTTCCAACCGTGGAGAAAAAATATATCGTTCGTCTTGGCTTCTAATGTCACCCAGATGGGAAGTGAGGGAGGCAATGAGATTGGGAGGAAACTGAG
>NC_061098.1:13781962-13786962 GCF_015104395.2 Macrobrachium nipponense
AACCACGGCGATTTTTTTGGGGGGGTCCCTCTCGCAATCCTTTTTTTTACGGGATTATGCCCTTCTCAGAAATCCCAAGTCATTAATTTTCAGGGAAGGAGAATCCGTCGGACTTTTTACTTAAGCGGCTGAATGAGTCAGAGTCGGAAATGGGGATGGATTGCCAAGGCATTCACGCAGGTTGTGAATTATTATTATTATAATTATTATTATTATTATTATTATTATTATTTCAGTAGATGAAATATCCACGTTGGACGAGTGGTTTTCGCGCTCTGCCACCAATCCGGTGGTCCGAAGTTCGAATCCTCGGCTCAGCCAACGCGGAATCAGAGGAATTTATTTCCGGCCAACGCGGAATTGCAGAGGAATTTATTTCCGGACAACGTGGAATTTATTTCCGGCCAACGCGGAATCAGAGGAATTTATTTACGGCCAATGCGGAGTCAGAGAAAATTATTTTCGGCCAATGCGGAATCAGAGGAATTTATTTCCGGCCAATGCGGAATCAGAGGAATTTATTTCCGGCCAATGCGGAATCAGAGGAATTTATTTCCGGCCAATGCGGAATCAGAGGAATTTATTTCCAGCCAACGCGGAATCAGAGGAATTTATTTCCGGCCAACGCAGAATTAGGGGAATTTCCGGCCAATGCGGAATTAGGGGAATTTATTTCCGGCCAATGCGGGATTAGACTAATGTATTTCCGGCCAACGCATAATTAAAGAAATTTATTTCCGGCCAATGTGGGATTAGACATGTATTTCCGGCCAACGCGGAATTAAAGAAAATTATTTCCGGCCATCGCGGTATTAGAGGAAGTTATTTCCGACCACAGCGGAATTAAAGGAAGTTATTTCCGGCCAAAGAGGAATTAGAGGAATTTATATCCGGGGAAAGTGGAATTAAAGGAATTTGTTTCCGGCCAACGCAGAAGTAAAGGAATTTATTTCCAGCCAAAGCGGAATCAGAAGAATTCATTTCTGGACAACGTGGAATCGGAGAAATTTATTTCCGGGCAATGCGGAAATAGAGAAATTTATTTCCGGCCAACACGGAATTAGAGGAATTTATTTCCGGCTAATGCGGAATTACAGGAAATTATTTCGGGCCAACGCGGAAATTAGAGGAAGTTATTTCCGGCCAACGCGGAATTAGAGGATTTTATTTCCAGCCAATGCGGAATTAGAGCCAACGCAGAATTAGAGGAATTTATTTCCAGCCGACGCAGAACTAGAGGAATTTATTTCCGGCCAACACGGAATTAGAGGAAACTATTTCAGGAATTAGATGAATGTATATGCGGAAGTAAATGAACTTGTTTCAGTTCAAAGCGGAATTAGAGGGATTTATTTCTGGCCTAAACGGAATTAAAGAAATTGATTTCCGGCCAACGCAGAATTAGATGAATTTATTTACGGCAAACGCATAATTGCAGAGGAATTTATTTCCGGGCGTGGAATTTATTTCCAGCCAACGCGGAATCAGAGGAATTTATTTCCGGCCAACGCGGAATCAGAGAAATGTATTTCCAGCCAACGCGGAATCAGAGGAATTTATTTCCAGTTAACACGAAATTAGAGGAATTTACTTCCGGCCAACGAAGAATTAGAGGAATTTATTTCCGGACGTGGAATTTATTTCCGGCCAACGTGGAATCAGAGGAATTTATTTCCGGCCAATGCGGAATCAGAGGAATGTATTTCCGGCCAACGCGGAATCAGAGGAATTTATTTTCAGTCAATGCAGAATCAGAGGAATTTACTTCCAGTCAATGCAGAATTAGGGGAATTTATTTCCAGCCAAGGCGGAATTAGGGGAATTTATTTCCGGCCAACACGGGATTAGACTAATTTGTTTACGGCCAGCGCGGAATTAAAGAAAATGATTTCCGGTCATTGCGGTATTAGAGGAAGTTATTTCCGACCAAAGCGGAATTAAAGGAATTTATTTCCAGATAACACAGAAGTAAAGGAATTTATTTCCGGCCAAAGCAGAATTAGAAGAATTCATTTCCGGCCAACGAGGAATCAGAGTTTATTTCCGGCCAATGCGGAAATAGAGAAATTTCATCCGGCCGGCTAACATGGAATTAGTGGAATCTATTTACGGCCAACGCGGAATTAAAGGAAATTATTTTCGGCCAACGCGGAAATTAGAGGAAGTTATTTCCGGCCAACGCAGAATTAGAGGATTTTATTTCCGGCCAATGCGGAATTAGAGCCAACGCAGAATTAGGGGAATTTATTTCCGGCCAACACAGAATTAAAGGAATTGATTTCCGGCCAACGCGGAATTAGAGGAATTTATTTTCGACCATCGCGGAAATTAGAGGAATTTATTTCCAGCCAATGCGGAAGTAAATTCATTTATTTCCGGCCAAAGCGGGATTAGAAGAATTTATTTCCGGCCAACGTGGAATTATAGGAATTTATTTCCGGCCAACACGGATTATAGGAATTTTTTCCGGCCAACGCGGAATTAGAGGAATTTATTTCCGTTCGACGCGGGCTTAGATTATTTTATTTCCGTTCGACGCGGAATTAGAGGAATTTCCGGCCACCGAGGAATTAGAGGATTTTATTTCCGGCCAGCGCGGAATTAGAGGATTTTATTTCTGACCAACGCGTAATTAGAGGAATTTATTTTCGACCAACGAGGAAATTAGAAGAATGAATTTCCGGCCAGCGCGGAATTAGAGGAATTTATTTTTGACAAACACGAAAATTAGAGGAAGTTATTTCCGGCCAATGCGGAAGTAAATTCATTTATTTCTGGGCAAAGCGGGATTAGAAGAATTTTTTTCCAGCCAACGCGGAATTATAGGAATTTATTTCCTGCCAACGCGGAGTTAAGAGGAATTTCCGGCCAACGCGGAATGAGAGGAATTTGTTTCCGTACGACGCGGAATTAGAGGAATTTATTTCCGTTCGACACGGAATTAGAGCAATTTCCGGCCAATGCGGAATTAGAGGAATTTGTCTCTGTTCGACGCGGAGTTAGAGGAGTTTCTGGCCAACGCAGAATTAGAGGAATTTGTTTCCGTTCGACGCGGAATTAGAGGAATTTATTTCCGGCCAACGCGGAATTAGAGGAATTTATTTCCGGCCAACGCAGAATCAGAGGAATTTATTTCCGTTCGACACGGAATTAGAGGAATTTCAGGCCAACGTGGAATTAGAGGAATTTGTTTCCGTTTGACGCGGAATTAGAGGAATTTCCCGCCAACGCGGGACTAGCAGAATCCATTTCCGGACAACGTGGAATTAGAGGAATTTATTTCCGGTCAACGCCGAATTTTAGAGGAATTTATTTCCAGCCAACGCAGAATTAGAGGAATTTATTTCCGGCCAACGCGGAATTAGAGCAATTCATTTCTGGAAGATAGGAATTAGAGTAATTTATTTCTGGAGATGGGCATTCATTTCTCGATACGATGTGGTTCAGACCCCACGATAAGCTGTAGGTCACCGTTGCTAGGTGACCAATTGGTTCCTAGCCACGTGAAAATATCTAATCCTTCGGCCTTAGCCCTAGGAGAGCTGTTAATAATAATCAGCTCGGTGGTCTGGTAAAACTAAGGATCCAAGATATATACTGAACTTTCAGTAGATAAAACCTATCCACACGGAACAAGGACACACTGTGATTTATGCATCATTTTAGGTTCTTGCTTTGGGAGTCATGGTTTGCCGATGTTAACAATTGCGACAGATCACTGAAGGCAGCTATTACTGAATAAAAACAAATTTTCCTCAACTATTATTGTCTGACCACCTGAAGCACTTTCATTATTTTCAAAATATATTTTCACTGAGGCAGTTTCATCTCGATGTTGATCATTCGTTCCTGGAAATTCACTATAGCACAACAATCATTACAGAATAAAAGCAAGAGAGCCAGTAAATGTGATTAAAACCAGCTATTCATCTCTCCATTGATAAAACTCTCTCTCTCTTCTCTCTCTCTCTCTCTCTCTCTGTGTGTGATGATTCGAATTGAATCGACAGTAGTGCACGAAAGAAAATCAAATTCAATTATTACTTGATTTTGAAATCTCTTTTATGGCGGGATATTTTTCATCAACTAAAAGTCATTCTTATGCCAGAGAATTTTTTTCATTTCAGTTTAATTAACTATGTGCGGAGGAATATTTGTTCACATTTATGAATTTCACAAACCTGGGTTGCTTAATTCGAATAGAACAATTAAACGTCAAAACAAGAATAATTATTCCTCAGCGTATGGGAAAATATGATATAGATGACTTTAAGTATTAAAATGACAATTTTTGAAAGTAAATTGTATTTTTCCTAACTATACAAACATATAGGACCGACAGTTTGTATACCGTGTAGGAACAAAGAACATATTACAAAATACGAGTATACCTCCAAAGGTGTAATCCAGATAAGATTATTGTACAGCTTTGTACACAAGAACTGAATTTACTAGAACAAGGTATAATGGTCTATAAGTTTTTCAGAGATGTGAGGTTAAGTAAATAAATAATTACGCAAAAACGTATATAACCAGCAAATATCAACTAATAAAATTGAAAGCCTTAATTACTGACAAAGCATTCAATACTCCCGTGATCAATTTATGAAGCTAAATAATAAAGAAGAATGCTTCAGAAATATAGTGATCAATTTATGAAGCTAAATAATCAAGAGGAATGCTTCAGAAATTTATTCAACGTTAAAAAAAAAAAAAAGATTTCCACGAAACAAATATGTTTCCAGATACTTTTCAGCGCAGCTTTCCGAGCTGCAAATAATAAGGGAAATTAATTAGCATGCAAGCGTGTTCTTGTTCGCCGTTCCACTTCAAATAACATCATGGAACGCGTAAACCAAAGTTGTTCGGCAACAAGTTAAATGGTTGTTCGCTCAAGCCTGCTTTTGGATAACTGCGCGAGTCACAGACCGTTGGAGTACAAAACCTTACCAGCAAATAATGAGGTTATGAATTCTATAATTCCTAAGGATATTTAAAGA
>NC_061098.1:13791962-13801962 GCF_015104395.2 Macrobrachium nipponense
GTCTTTTCCATTTTCTTTTATCACAAAAGACTTGCCATATACCGCAAGCACAATTCGCACAGCGTGCCACGCAATTCATTACTTCCAGACAGGGAAGTCGTTACCAGTTTAGGACTGGCCACCACCAGTGCACGTCAGTCTTACCATTTTACAGTGCCACTAATTCTTGACACTGTCCATCGACTGGCTGCTAAAGTACTTCCACCTTTACTTTCTCTCCTCCACTATTACACTCTGCTGCCATGATGCAGTGCCAGTTCCATTTCACTTCAGTATATTTTAAGTATACTGCATGTAGTGTCCGGGACACACCAGCACGATACCAGTGCTCCAAGGAACGCCTCCATAAATGCCATTGCACCTGTACAGGCCGTACAGGTAGCCATTAACCTGCGTGTCCGTCCTTACGGAACGCCCAAATAATTAGTGTGTTCCGTGTACAAGGGTCGTGATCCTTCGGAACACTCAACAAAGGGAACGCCTCCCAGAAGTGCCGCAATACCAGCCCTAAGTGCTGACAAACCTGCGTGTCCGTCCTTACGGAACGCCCAATTCATTAATGTCCGTGTACGAGGATCAGTGATCTTTTCGGACCATCCTAAGGGAACGCCTCCCCAAAGTGCCGCAATACCAGCACTACTAGTGCTGCCCAAGGAACGCCTCCTCATAAGTGCCGCGCACCTGTACAGACGTACAGGTAGCCCTATAACTGCGGTCCGTCCTACGGAACACTCCTTCATTATAGAGTATCCACCATTTTGGATCACTGAACCAAGGAACGCCTCCTCATAAGTGCCGTGCACCTGTATGGACCTACAGTAGCCCATTCCAACGTCTCCCAAGTTGGGGAACGCCTTGTAGGTGTGATGTACGCCGTACACTCCATTTGATTTTCACCTCTTTAGAAGGTGCCAATCCAGAAGTGCCACCAACTTACGGGACACTTCCCAAGTGCCACAGAGCACCCAGTCTTCTCAGACTTTTTCTCTACCACGTCGCAGAACACACCTTTCCAAGTAAGTGCCACTTTCCACAGTAGGCACTCCTATTCCATTCCGTACCCTTCCTGGCCATTATTTTCATTTTTCATCAGAGCCTCTACTGCAGCCTAAGGGAAATGTCTTCCCCTGCTTCCCGCGACTTCTTTGCCGTAGAGCTCGAGAGGCTCCGAGTCCTCATAACTCTGGGCAAGGAGGCTGGTTACACTGGACCAGCACTAGACCAGTGGATAAAGGCGCAGCAGGCGGCTGCCGCGCGCCTGCAAGAAAAAGGAAGAAGGGAAAAACCAGAGAAAAGCCGGAGAAGCAGAGAGAAAAGAAAGAGAAGCAGAAAGGAAGGCAAGGGAAGAGGAGAGAAACCATGAGCTAGCTCTCAAGGAGAAGGAACTCGACATCAAGCGGGAGAAGGCCCGTAAGAGAGGTATCCTAGTCCATCAAGCCACTCTGCAGCTTCCAGCCCTACACCCACTGTCTCTCTTAGTCCCGCCGTCTCTGGTCAGCCTGACATCCTTTCTATTTGTGAGCCTGGTCCTGATCCAGTGCCGGAGATAGAAATTCCTGCCGCATCCTGCCAGCCTTTTACCTTTTTACCGCCTACCTCCTCCCTTTTGGAAGAGGTAAGCCCACCAGTTAACCCCGAAATTGCTTCCGAGGTGTGATTCAACGGAGGTTCCCTTAACCTCCCCACTGGCACATCACTGCCAGAGAGGACTCTTCACCTGTGCCAGAGCACACTGCCAGCCTTGGTGACTCCGCAGATTCGCAACCTGTGGGGCCATCTCGGCCTTATCATCCAGTGCCACGGAAGAGTTCTGGAACACGTTTCTGCCGAGGACTGTGGCCGCAAGGGTCACATGTCTGCCAACTATGGAGGGTGCGCAAACCACAGTATTCCTGCCATCGCAATGGCCGTCACCAATCCTTCTTCACTAGGACCCCCAGCTATTGGGCCCTATAACAGTCGCACCCCTCCAAAGTCATTATCAGCCAAGCCACGTCAGAGCCTACGACGACTCTGGCGCTCAAGTCTCCCCTGATACGGGAAGACAGAATTCCCCGAGGGGCTAACGTTGATAGACGTCGTTGATCACCATTGAAGGTATCAATCACATTAAACTGATCCTTCCGACCGTCCAATTGAGGGTCACCAGACCTCACTTCTCCAAAGAAATGTACTCTTGCAGTTGCAATCTACATCCCAGGAGGTTACGACCTCCTCATAGGGCAAGACATGAAGTCTCCCTCACAATTTCAAAAAACGCCTAGGGGTCTAACCCATGTCATTCACTCCAAAGCAAGGAGTCACCGAGAAACTCTACTTCTTCTAGGAAGTACATCCACCAACAGTCTCCCCCGTTACCAAGGAGGGAGATTGACCATTCACAGTTCCGTTGCAAGACCTGTAACGTAATAGGGCACTCCACAAATTGGCCTAGATGCCCTAGCAAGTTATGTGCAGCGGACGCTGTCCAAGTCCCACAAGGCTTAGCCTTCAAAAGAGACAGGACCCTCTGTCTCCCATAACCAAGGGCACGCTGAGAGGTATTGCACCTCCGGTACCCGCCACAGGTCCAGTCGACCCTCAACTCTCTGCCAGTACCACTTAGCAGCACTGAGCAGTGCCAAGCTCCGTCCAGCCCTGGACGTAGAGCCACCAACCGAACTTGACCTCTGCGCCTGGGCCCCGAGCTAGCGCCGGCGCCTAACCTTATCAAGGATCCTCCTACAGGAGACCCTCCAACAGGCATGGAGCTTACCACAGCACCATGGCCAATCACTAGTTCCTCCTTCTTCATCCTTACCTCTGTCGCCCGAGGATGAACCTCCGGCAGACCTTACCTTGTACCTCATTCGGAAAACCAGGAATGCCCGACCAGGAGTCAGCCTGGAGTTTTACCCCTCACGACGGTTGTCGCAGCAGCCGGAGTGAGGGCCTCCCCGCAGTAGGTTCCACCTCTACGACGGTTGCTGCAGAGACCGAAGTAGGGTGTTCTCCTGAAATCCTTCAGGCTACCGATGCCTCTGCTCCTGCCGGCGCTTCTGGCCTTTCCCCAGAGTCGGTGCCTCCGTCTACTCCAAGGACTGGTATAGCCAGGTCCTGGAGGAATAGAAGAAGAAGAAGAAGGGACGTCATTAACATACTGAACAAAAGAGCCACATGCTCTCCTTGACACTGTGCCCGAGGTACAGTGTCGCATTCAATTGCAGAGTGATCCTGGCACCTACCCAGAGAAGGTAGCCACACCGATCCCTGCCAGTAGCACTAACCCTCTAACCCCTAGCCATTGTAATACTAGCCCTCATTTAAATATAATTACCTCATTGCATTTCCCTCCTGGTCAACTAACAACTCATCATCCCCACGCATCATTACCTCTCATTATGTATTCTAACAATTCCGTCGCTGAACTACTGCTGTGCGTACCACACTCTGAGAATGATTGCGTCTTCATGTAACTGTATTGAGTAGGTTAGGCTAATGATTTAGTACCAGTGGGCATTAGGTTAGTAGCAAGTAGAATTTTCAAGTAACCTTATCTAGGGGTAGAGTAGACTGTCGTCACAGACACTCGTAGTTATTACTTAGGCTAGATTACATCACTACATTGAAGTTAGTACACTTAGCATCTTTGCCTATAAGTTAGGTAGGCCATTGTAGTCAGCCGTATCGCTGCTCAAAAACTTCAAGTTTAGAGTAGGAGAACTGGGTTGTCGAGGCGATCAACTTATTTAAGCCAAGACCTTCACGCCCGAAAGGGAGTGAATGCCTTCTTAACAGGGGGAGCTGCTACGTCTATAGAACGCCTCGCCTTCCCAGCAGAGTTTTAGTTATATTTAATTATAAAGTAGCAGCCATGCCGTCTCCTGAAGCTACTGTTGTTGGGAGAGTGGGTATGTCGTAGGAATGATATTTCCGGTTTTGACGGAAGCTTAGGTAAGAGAGGCAGGTCACAAGAGTAGCTAGGCTTCGAGATGGATTTTAGGGACTTCTACAATAAGACCTATTTCCTTCCCAATTTGCTGGCGTTGTGTTTACCACCTTTCAGGCAATGCTCGAGGCGGTTTTTGGAAGCCCCGTGATTCGAAAGACAACCAGTATCCAAGAATCGCTCTCAGTCGGCTGCGAGACGTGATCTCGTACAGAGGTCAAATTGCCAGCCTCCCCAAAATTAGGCCTACCCACGACGTACTGTGGACACGGACCCCAGACCTGAACAGAGGTCAGGCCGCATTCTTCTACAAGGATACACAGAATATTGCATAAAGGTACGTCTGAAAGTGTAACTTCAACCAGCACCTTTTACTACCATACGACTCTTGCTAAATTCATTTTCAATTCTCATTTTTACCCCTTCTACATCAAAGCCCTTTGTCCTCATCGGGCCACGTGCTCCCCCTTTGTGACTTGTTAAAGACCAAGCTTTCGTGTATACCTCAGTGAACCATTCGAGTTTACCTTCCCAATGTTAGAGAATTAATCAGCCTTAATCAAAGCAAGAGTCATTTTCCGTTATGCGTTTAATCGGGGATTTCTTTTCCAGATTCCCTGAGCCACGTGTCATGTCTCTGCCCGCAAGTGGTGCATTACCCAAGTGTATGAAAACCAGCTATAACGGCTCAACGGAGCCATCATTTACCTGTTTTCTCCAGCCCAGCACGGGCCTTTTAGTAAATAAATAGTTGTTAAGTAACGAGCTGAGTTTTCTGGCGACCTTCCCTCTAAAGAACTTAATAATAACTTTCAGTTTACGGTAAGTTAAAGAAAGCAATTCCCTCTTGAAATCCCTAAATTACTTCCGTTTACGTATCTAGCTCTTCTCAAGGCCCTATATACGTAAAACAATATATATATATATATAGAAACACCAAACTAACACTCAGCTCTTTCCGGCAACAGCATCGTCCTGTATCATAAAAAAATACAAAAAACATGAACGTGCTATATGTTATCTTTACGGCGTTGTTTTGAGAGTTCTCAAAGCTTCTATTTACGAGTATGGGCCAGAGCACAATAAGGGTGTTGTTTATACACTTATTGTTTCTGTTCATTTCCGATACCCGCTTTAGTTCCTTTTGTAGGCGTCGTGGGTTTGAAGGCCATTTTAATCTTAGGTTTTGCTTAGTTTTCTGTAAAAGGAAACCATTGTTCCGGCTTTGTCAGTCCGTCCGCATTTTTTTTTCTGCCATCAAATCTTAAAAACTACCGAGGCTAGAGGGCTGCAAATTGGTCTGTTGATCCACCCTCCAGTCATCAAATACAGCAAATTGCAGCCCTCTAGCCTAAGGAGTTATTCTCTTTAAGGTTAAAGTTAGCCATAATCGTGCGTCTGGCAACGATATATGAACATTGTCTTCATAATTTCTTTGCTAAGACACTGTAATCGCTTATTTTTTTTACTAAATAGAATGAAGTCTTTATTTCTGGTGTGATACTCATCTGAGAAAATTCATATTGCGCATTTATTGTGGATAGCTCAGCACGTGAATATCATAATACACCAAATGAATATTATTTATTTTAGTTTGTAATTCTAGATTCATCAGTAAAAACAAAAAACAAAAAAAGGTTCGCATATTGTTTAATGGTAGTTAGCAGCGGCGTCCCTTACAGACTGTCAGTAGTTGATGATTTCAACTACCTAGCTAAGTTCGTTTACCTGTCCTCCGGTATTTTTGTAATTTGTTTATAAGCTCTCCGGTATTTTTGTGTAGGGAGGCGAGGTATCGTCTGACCCCCTTTTTCTCTTTCTGGGTGGGCGGGTTCCAGACAACAGATCACACATGGTCCTCTGAGGAGAATACAGCAGTCTGTCTGAATAGTTGTTGATTGATCGATGTGTGTGCGATAGGCGTCCTTGGAGAGGTGTTTCCAGGAGTTTTCTAATTTAACGTTCTTCTGTAGCAGTGGATCGTCATGAGTTCGACTGTCGTCCTCGTGGAACTTTGAGTATTTCTGTTCATCGTGTAGTATATTTTAACGAGTCCGTCAACCTCGTGGCATAGAATACTTCGTGGTTCTTTAGTTTATGGTCATTAATGACACCTTACGAGAGTATGATCATTTGACTTGAGCGTTGATTGAATATTTTTTTATTCTATTAATATTTTCGTTAGTTTCTCATTAATAAGACTGACCTGATATGTGACTCGGGTTATTGATGTGGTCTAATGTATTACTGTACAAGTTTGGTTAATGTTATTTCAGTTATTGAGATTGATTAGTTTAAATTCTAATATTGAGGTTTTACTGCTGCTAGTAAAATTCTTTATTTTTGCCACTTAAAAGACTTTTCAGTGTATCTTTTTTTTGTTGCGGGTTTCTCAAACTCGGGCTGAATTGTATGATTAATATTAAATATTAATAAATTAGATTAATGGAGTTTTAGTATCAAATTTAGTACCCTTCCCCAGGAGATTGTCTCAAGTCCCTTTTAGACTACTTCGTCCCTGATACTTGGCGTATTTGGTGCGCTTATTATGCAAGAATAGTTTCTTTTTACTGATATGCTACATACGTATATAATTTTAGTAGTTCAGAATGGCTTTATTAAATTTTCAGCATCTCGTTCATATAATTCCTCCATTTATATTATCATAATTATCATAATTATTTTCAAATTAATTTTAAGAGTCTGGAGACTTTTTGAATGTATATGTATGTTTGTCTATGGCCTCTTATATTTTAAATAAAAATTTCTAATTCTAAATAACTTTGAGATAAATTTAAAGAACTGACGGCACCACTGAAGAAGGGTTAGTGACTGTATTTAATAGCGTGTTGTCTATGGCCTTTTATATCTGAAAGTTTTATTTTAATTTAACTCTTGATGTAATTTATCACTTCAAGAACTTTAAAGAACTGACTAACCCACAGAAAATGGGATTAGTGATTACTTAAATCCTATTAAGGTGAAATTAAAATAAAATTTAATATTCTATATTGGCTTATACCAAACGCAATCACTTAATTCCCTAACAACTCCTCTTAAGCTCTTGCTGTGAACAGCGTAATTCCCTAACAACTCTTTTGAAGTTATTGCTGTAAACAGCGTGCGTTATGTCTGGTCAAAAGTCCTTTGGAGAATTAGCAGTTTGGGGCAAAATAAAAAAAAAAATGTAAATAAAATAAAACTACACTTACATGATGTCGTGGGACTATGGCAATCACCTATACTTGTTTTAGTCTCAATTTGGATATTGACCCAGACTATTACATGAGACCGAACGATTTAACTGAATTGTCCCAGTGCTTGCAAGGAATTAACTGCCAGTCCCTCTGCTATATCCGGTGGTCAAAGTTTCATTGATTCCTCCCCATGAAGCCTCCAGGCAAAGATAAAGCATGAAAGAAGTTTAATACAAAAGGTGATTAACATTTAATGTTCTGTCTTAATGAACACTAATATTTTTTGTAAGCTTGAATTTCGAAGTCGACGGTCCCTGAGGTGGGATCGTTCCAAATGATTGACGTTCGGTCTTCATAACAATAATAATAACAATAAAGAGTGGCTAAGGAGTGCATGGGAAGGACTTGATAAAACTACAATCATACAGGTTATTTAACGTCAAACGTAAATTTCCTAACTTTAACATTAGTTCCAATAATCATAAATTCATTCGGCATTCGCTTCATTATTACGTTAATTTTTTTTTTCACTAGATCTATATTAAGTACCTGGTATTTTAACGAAAATACAAAGCTTTGTCCATTTCTTTCATTGATCCTTGGTAGTTCCAATGAGCGTAGATTTATAATTCAAACTTTTTTTTTTTTTCATATACCCAAAAGCGTCATAAAATTGAATGGCATAGCCTTCAGTCACTAATACTGTGATAAAAAAAAAAAAAAAATTCTGCCACAAGCATAACTGCCACAAAATCATCATCCCCGTTGGGGAAGGTAGTTCCGTCAGTGGACCTCATGCGGTGCACTTAATGCCTGTCCACACGACCGGGCCTGATCGGCGGACCTTCCCTCTAACGGGCACACTTGACGGGCAAACCGTCAAATTGCCCGATGGGTCTTGTAGCAAAATCACCATGGTGGTGCCCGATGGCTTCAGCTTCGACCCTGGCAGACGTAAGTTAACCAGATACATTTCTTTAACTGAGCCATTCTTTGCACCATATTCTAATTTTTTTCTTTTTCATCACACACAAAGCAATTATCATGCTACACAATATCTTCTTTGCAGAAGGCACCATGTTTATCGTACCGCACTGAACACACTACTGGCATCGTCGGACACGCCCACCTCTCCATCGCCTCACCCGTGTGGACAACATTCAGAGTAAGCCCGCCAGAATTTGCCCGTCAACCCCGGAGCACGCCGATCAGGCCCGCTCGTGTGGACAGGCCTTTAGGCATTAGTTCAGGTTCTTTGCAGTGTGCCTTCAGCCCCTACCTGCACCCACTTTAGTTCCCTTTTACTGTACCTCCTTTCATATACTCCTTTCTTCATAGCGCATCTGCTTTGAGGTTTTCAGGAGGAAAACCTCAAACCTTTTAACTGTCAAATTTCCATTTCAACGCTGAATGACCTCATTGGTCCAAATGCTTGGACTAAATCTTATATAAAACACAACTCTACAAAAACATCAAATGTCACCTACGAGAAATTATACTAGAACGTTTACCAAACAGCTTTCAAACGAAAGAGAACACGAAGAGAGAGAGAGAGAATGACAAACAGGCAATAAAGAAATTTAAGCGCCTCAGTGGCGTGCTCGGTATGGTCCTGGCCTGCCACCTCGGTGACCGAGAGTTCGATTCTCGGGTATTTTCCCATTAAGGTGTGTGAAATGTGTGTTTCTGGGGATAGAAGTTCACTCTCGACGTGGTTCGGAAGTCACGTAAAGAAATTGAGCAACTAAACGAACAGTTGCGCCCATAAGCAGCAAGAAGAGCATTCTGCAATCAATCCCAAAATGGCGACTTGGCCCGTAGAAACTAAAGCTACAAGACTTGATCGGAAATGCAGAATTCATTGGACGCAATACCCACCACCACCACCATCCCAGTCACTTCCATTTTGGGCGCTAAAATATGCATGGAAATCGGAAGGCTTCGCCGCCCATTTGTTAACAGCTCTGTGTCTTGTTTATTCTTGTTTCAGTGTAAATTTAGTTTTATTTATTTCATTTAGTTATTCGTAGATATTCTTTTTACCTGTTGCACAGTATGTAAACAGAGCTGAACGCTTTTTGTTGATTTTATTAACTTTATTCGATGTAAATACCAGTTTTTTTTCTTATTTTTATAATATATATAAAATATAGATTATTCTTATCTACCGTACAGTAAGTAAATACAGCGGAATGCTTATTTGTTGGATATTTTATAACTACTTTATCTGATGTAAATACCAGTTGTTTTCTTATTATGAATTACTATTTCTCCCTAATGAAATTTGTTTTCTTCTTATGAATTACTATTTCTCCCTAATGAAATTTGTTTTCTTATTATGAATTACTATTTCTCCCTAATGAAATTTGTTTTCTTATTATGAATTACTATTCATCTCTAATGAAATTTTTCCTTAATATGAATTATTATTTCTCCCTAATGAAATTAATTTACTATTATCAAAAATGCCTTCATATGGAAGACACCAATATGAAAAGGTAATACAGAGGGACTGCAGAGTCCGGATTAACAGTGAAACAAGGACAAAAAATTTTTTAAAAGTTATTTCAAATTACATACGTAATTTCCCGGAACACAACGCAGGCTGACTAATTAATCTGTCACCTGATATGCCCAAGTTTGCATTAATCCCTGGACGCAAGTGCAATGCGACTCGGCAACACAGGCGAACAACCTTTTGCGTCAAACGGAAACTATGGAACTAGACCCTAATGCATATTCAAGTTTTTTTTTTTTTAATCCACAATGAAAAAAGGATGAGAGACAGGTCGCGAAAATGATTCACTTTGGCGGCGGATAGAAAGAACCGTGTTTTCTGTAATAATTCTGTAATAAGTAAGAAACTATAGAAAGG
>NC_061098.1:13804462-13811962 GCF_015104395.2 Macrobrachium nipponense
ACTTTGTTGGCCCGATTTATTTTTACCTTTGCATTCCATTTGCTCTTCAAAGAGGTTCAAATGTACAGCTACTCGCTGTAAACTAGATCTCAGTGAAAATCATTGTAATTGAATGTATTTTCTTGATGCGAAATGTTTCACCTCTTGCTTCATTTATCCTATTTTCCCAAGCCCCCCTTTCCAATATTTTCACTTTCCATTTACTCCTTTAGTTTCTTCCTCCGCTTTGCATTTACTCAGCTAATTCCCCTGTTTGTCCATTTCAGGCGCCATTTTTACTTCTTTCATTTCAAATTCTGTTTCAATTCCTTTCCCTCTGCTTCTCGATTTACCATTTCAATATCATGAGTTCCACTTCCATTTAGTCTTTTATTTTGTCCCAGTAACCATTCAGTTCGTTCTCCTCATTTTTCTACGTCATTAGTCCTCTTTTATAAGTTATTTAATTCTGTTCTTGATTTACCTTTATTTTTCTTTACCGTCTCCGACTTGTTCCTAATGAAGACTATAATATTCCTTGGAAGTTTGAGTTCCAAGTCAGTGGCCCCTTTGGTGGGCGTGTTCCATATGAATAGGTTTCATCTACTGAATAATAATAATAATAATAATAATAATAATAATAATAATAATAATAATAATAATACTGCTTCCTACTTATGTCGTTCTGTTGGCCCTTAGTTTGTTCTGCTCTCTCCATCCATTAAGCCTTTTCAAAGCGTCATTGTTTTATTTTCTTAATATTTTTTTTTCCTACCACCGCTCGGTAAGGGAAGAAAAGTATAAATTACTCGACTGCAGGGAAAAATCAGAGCATCTTCTCTCTCTCTCTCTCTCTCTCTCTCTCTCTCTCTCTCTCTCTCTCTCATTAGATGGGAAAAAAACTCTTAAAAGCTATACGAAGCGAGGAACTCCAACTCTTTTCTCTCTCTCTCTCTCTATAATATCAAGCGATAAAATGGTTTCTGGTTTTACCTTTCTTCTCTCTTCCCCTCCTGACTATATCCTTTTTCTTTTTTTACCGAAATGCAGCTGAAAGCTCGTTGCTTTAAGGCAATCTCTTTTCTCAAATAGACGTTTTGCATCCTCTTTAGCCGTTGTTTTTTTTTCGTGTGCAATATAAAACTGTATCTCATTCCGTATTCATTCTGAATAAGGAAACCTCATAGTATTTCATGAAAGTCTTTACAGCTTAAAATTTATGAAATTGCGAGAGAAACAGAAAACAAGTAAAAAAATGCTACAGCGTTTAATCAACGCAAACGAAATAGATTTATATCGTTCGGTGGTCTGGGTATAATTCTGCGGCGTGCGAAATTTTAATAACGGCCCGGTGGTGGTGGCCTGCCCTGTATCGTTGCAAGTAGCACGCTAGAGGTGCTGTGATTTGGTAAGTTTGATGATTGGAGGGTGGACGATCAACATACATATTTGCAGCCCTCTAGCCTCGGTAGTTTTGAAGATCCGAGGGCGGGCGGAAAAAGTCCAGACAAAAATCTCAATAGTTTCCTTTTACGGAATACTAATAGGAGTCATTTTCCGTGCCGCGTACGCACGTAATAATCAGATTCGAGCATTGCATGGATCAGTAGTATACATCATTCTAAAAAAAAACGGAAACTTCATAATGTTACTCGAAAGTCTTCAACAGCTGGGAAAAGTGTTTTTGGAAACTAATGAGCCCCGTTTTAATTATGAGACGGAATGAACGACGAACGAGACAAAGGAGTAATAAATGTATTACGAGAAGGAAAAAGAGGGTGAAGGGTACTACTACCTTTCGACCCTCAGTCCCAGTTGTCATTAATCTAAGAACACAATTACCGGGGTTTTTCCCTTCTGTCGGAACGGGTAGAAATTACATTCAACCTTCTTACTCTTTATCTGACTGCATATATATATTATATATATATATATATATATATATATATATATATATATATATATATATATATATATATATGTATGTATGATGTACAAGTGACATTTCCCTCATGGGAGATAGCCCTTGATTTAGTTAGAGCATCCGCACTTGGTTGCTATAACATAAAATCCATTTCTTTGCGATTTTTTGGGGGGGAGGAGGAAGAAGGGGGGGGGGGGACGGGTAAATAAAGCCTCAAATCTCCAGAACCCGTCCCTCTAGTCCAACTGTCATTCCAACGAAATCTGAAGCATCCGTCATTTCCCATTTTCACTTTTACCATCTAGCCCCAGTTTCTGTCTGCTCAGTCTTATACCTTGACTCTAATACCTTGAATCTAAGCTTTAAACCATTTTCCTTTATCTTTGCCTTTATCCTTCATCAAAGCCACACTCCATTACACTACCGTTCGTATACATTTTCTTTTTTATTCCTCCCTTCATTCATCCTGAGTATTCGCTGCTCGCTTGCTTCCTCCGTTAGGATGGGCCGTGAATGTTAACAAATTTCAGACTCTCCAATCCTGCTTTGGTCTCTCTCTCTCTCTCTCTCTCTCTCTCTCTCTCTCTCTCTCTCTCTCTTATATATATATTACATATATATATATATATACTATATATATATATATAGTTAGTATATAAAACTTGACCCCCGTGCACCAGACTTCATAAGGCATGGAATCTGCAACCCTCTTCTTAATATGGCAAAAAATAAATAAAGAAATAAAAAATAACAATAAATAAAATTCAAAAAATCAATCAAATAAAATAAAATAAAATAATAATAATAATGAATGAAAAACCGTGTAATACGACTGCTGATTTGTTTGAAAGGCGAAAGCTACATGTTTTTGTGTATAAGGAGAAAAGAGCTTGTGGTAATTCACAACGACAAAGAGGTATCCAGTACTGGGCATAGAACTGATATTTCAGACCTACATACAAAAGCATAAGCCTTCACAATTGTGTACAGAAGTCTGGATGACTAACCTATAATCTAAACGTATTATGAAATTCTGCATCAAACTATTTTTCCTGGAACCTTGAACACAGGCTTTGCCTGTGCGATTTACGATCCCAGTTTTACCGTCTAACAACGCGACGAATACGACCCCAAATAACTGTGGTTATAACCCGAGGGTTGAAAAAAAATCTCTTCCGGTACACCTCTTTAAAGCCGAAGACCTATAATGTCAAAAGCACAAAGCGGATTTAGGAGTGTAACGCGGAAGATCCGGCCTTCATCCCCAGATAATAGTATTATGCGATTTCACGTATTCATGCCGGCTCGGTTACTTTAATCATATCGTCAAACGACGATTTAAAAAAAAAAAAAAAAAAAAAAAGAGGCATTTTAATGTATTTCGTTTTGGAAAAGGTCCCTCCACTCTGTCTGAATGAGTTAAAAAGTTCTGGTGCATCAGTGACATCATAGAATTCATCACTATGCATACCTTAAAAACAAAAATGTATATTTTAGCGCATCAGTAATATCATAGAATTCATCACTACGCATACATCAAAAACAAAAATGCATATTTTTATAATCCTAAATGTACAAACGTACTGAAATCTATTTACTTCCGGAAACGGCTCAAAAATAATCTTTTTTTTAGACGAATTATAAATATAGTATACGAATCAACTTGTTTATTGTTTATGTACATATAAACATACACAATTTTGAATGCAAAACCGAGAGTACAAGTACAAACACTGGCAAGCATACTTAAGGTTACTCTGCAAGAAAATGCAATTTTTTTTTTTATAACTTCAGTACGTTCCCATATTCTGTTAATTTTTCCTCACTATCTAATGTATCAAGGATGATACTTCATGTTCCACGGGGGCTATAAAACTTACATAAAAGACGGTAATTTATCTAAAAACAATCCACATTTTGGAAACAAAGAAATACGGTGATTTTGGAAACACACGTGATATTTAAGCATCAAAATACCACGACGAATAATGCAACGGTAGATGAATACTGTATTGCGAACAGCCTTTGTCTTATTTAGGTACAAATACTATCAGCAGCCCTGGGTGGGCGAGGCATTAACAAATCTTGTTTCTGTTCCACAGCTGTGTCTCCCACCTGTGGTGATCCTAATGTCATTAGGTACAGGCTACGTACTTCTTCTTTCCCAACGTTATCCCTACATAAAGGGGTCGGTTGCCTGATGCCCCATCTCCTCCAATGCCTTCTGTCAAATGTATCATCCTCCACCAAACCTCATCTCTCCATATCTTCCTTCAGGCCACCTACCCCACAAATCTATACATTTTACGTATTTTTTTCGAAATGATAGATTTAGTTCATATATTACTAAGCTGTTATTAGCATTATTCGTATCCTTACCAAAGCTTTATTTTATAAAACTGTATATTGTCGTATTTCTAACATATTTTTTAGAATTAATCAACTTCTTAGCACCAGTCTAGTAAACGGCATGATGTTCTATGCTGACATAAGCGAAAAATTAATTATATAGACCGTTCAGATTTTAAGATTTCAAAGTGTCTTTTCTCTGGTCCAAATGGTTTTAGTGCTCTTTCCCCTTAATAATCTCAGACATCTGAATATATATAATGTGAAATTCTACCACTATATATTACATTCCTCCGGAAGATTCCTTAAATAAATGAAATCCTCAAAATCCGTAATCGGCGTTGGGCATCTGATATGAACCTACTGATATTATTTTATTACTACTGATATGAACCTACTGATATTATTTTATTACTAACTTATTTTATGTAAGTTATTAGCTTTGGCCTTCAAATGAAAGACTCGCATTCATATCAACAATTTACTTTAATTTTTTTTAAATATAAAAATGATGAAGCGGATATCGATACGTATTTAAGAAACGTTCTGCATTCGAAATTTTTAAAGATCTCTCGCATATCTCCTCTTGATGTTTCCACTTCCCACGAGGCTAAAATGCATTTAACATTTCTCGCTCTAGCATATTTCCACTCTTTTCATATCCGCTTCCCGGGAGACCGAACTGAATTTAATCTAAATAAAAGGGAAGAGGAATCACAGTTTTTAGCTCTCTGTAAAAGAAAACTACTGAGATGGGTATGTCTGTCCGTCCGTACTTTTTCTGTCCGGCCTCAGATCTTAGAAACGACTGAGGCTAGAGGGCTGCAAATTGGTATGCTGATCACCCACCCTCCCTTCATCAAACGTACCAAATTGCAGCCCTCTAGCCCCCAGTAGCTTTTATGTTATTCAAGGTTAAAGTTAGCCATAATTATGCACCTGGCGACGCTATAAGCCAGGCCACAACACGGCCGTGGTCGAAAGCTTCATGGGCCATGGCTTTTACAGGATTATACGCTGTACAGAAAACTCAATATGCATTTTTTACTTGTTTTGTATTCAAACCGGGAAGCCAAAACGAACATTGTCGTTGCATATCGAGATCACAACACGCATGTATGTAAAAGCGCGCACAAAAACATACACACACAAACACACTTACGTAGCAATAGGCAACACCAGTATTCAATATAATTAAACCCTGCATTCCCTAAAAATAACAGCCTGAACTTGGGTAGTGATTAAAATCTGAGAATAAAGAAGAGACGAACGCAAATGAAAATGACGGAATCATCGTACGAAAAAAAATATGAAAATAAATAAAAAATAGAAAAATCAGATTGATATGACACGAAAACAAGGAAATGAAAATAAATAAAAAAACGCAAACAGAAAAATCAGACTGAAATGACATGAAAACAAAGAAAGGAAAATAAATAAAAAAAACGTAAATAGAAAGATCAGATTGACATGACATGAAAACAAAGAAATGCAAATAAATAAAAAAACGCAAACAGAAAAATCAGATTGACATGACATGAAAAAAAGAAAGGAAAATAAATGTTATAAATAAACGTAAAATAGAAAGATCAGATGTAAATTACGTAAATAGAAAGATCAGATTGACATGACATGAAAACAAGGAAATGAAAATAAATTAAAAAAACGCAAACAGAAAAATCAGATTGACATGACATGAAAACAAAGAAAGGAAAAAAAAAAAACGTAAATAGAAAGATCAGATTGACATGACACGAAAACAAAGAAAGGAAAATAAATGAAAAAAAAAACGTAAATAGAAAGATCAGATTGACATGACATGAAAACAAAGAAAGGAAAATAAATGGAAAAAACGTAAATAGAAAGATCAGATTGACATGACATGAAAACAAAGGAAAATAAATTAAAAAAAAACGTAAATAGAAAGATCAGATTGACATGACATGAAAACAAAGAAAGGAAAATAAATAAAAAAAACGTAAATAGAAAGATCAGATTGACATGACAGTGTGATGAACATAACATTCAGAGCAGGGTAACTGAAGGTGTAGATGGAAGTGGAAATCGAAATATGAATACAAATGAATAGATTGGATGAACAATGAAAAAGAAAATTCCTTGTGGCAACGGAAAGAGAGAAACACGAAATAACCATGATAAAAGCTAAGGAAATAGAAGAGAGAGAAATAGAGTGGTAGAGAAAATGAAGAGAAACAAAAAACGAAAAAACAAATTCCTGCCACTTCGCAACAACAAAAAAAGGGGGTGGGTGGGAAGGCAAATGGGATTTGATGATGATATGCAAAATGTTATGATTGCGGGCGAAGATTAAGTTAGAAGGTTGATTGTGAACGAGAGGAAGAAGAATTGGACCTGGATTTTTTTTGTGGGGAGGGGGGCGGGGGGGGGGGTTATGGGGGCAGTTATGAGAGGGGCCCTGTTCTTTGATGAGGAGAGAGATCCAACAGAAGATGAGGAGGGACTAGAATTTGGACCTCGATTTTTTTTTCTCTTCTTCATGTTGGAGGGGGGAGGGGGGGGGGGAAAGACCGCCCTGAAAATAGGTAGAAAGAAATGGAAATGTAAATATAAGTTGAAGATGTAGCAAAAAAATGATGAATAACCGCCGACTAACACTGATACAACGGGTAGTTTTAGCATTTAAATCAAGTCCCATAATCGTACATATGAAGCTTAAAAAAACACTAAATCGTACAGTGTTTTATACAACCAAAACGCAACTATGAAAAATAACCATTGGCTAAAAAAGATATTCACATTTAGAGCAGTCCCATAATCGTATAAATGAAACGTAAAAATACTAAATCACAGTGTTTTGAAAAAACCAAAGAGCAACTAGGGCCAAATTGATCCCTAATGCTATTACGTACAAAACCAAGCGCCTAGCCTTTGGTAATCCGCTCTGGGCCATATGTACTATATACCTATCGTCATCTGGAGGTTTCACGTGAAACGACGCGACGCCGTCATCAAACATACCACTAAAAGGATATATGAAAGGACAATAATGGTGGGGTAGATATTTTTCCAGGATAGAGCAGGGAATAAGATGATCCGCTTTTCACGGTGGGTTTTTGCGGGGAGAGAGAGAGAGAGAGAGAGAGAGAGAGAGAGAGAGAGAGAGAGAGAGAGAGAGGTAACCACCCTTTCGATGTGGGAGACAAGACCGATTAATAATAATAATAATAATAATAATAATAATAATAATAATAATAATAATAATAATA
>NC_061098.1:13816962-13836962 GCF_015104395.2 Macrobrachium nipponense
GTGAAGTGGTATATGTGCTTCTCTGAATTTGTGACAAAAGTCTTCCGAATGTTGATGTGGGACTGGGAGAAAAAGTGCCTGAAAAAAGGAGAAAGGAGGCCAGCTAACCATTTAGAAATTTTGTAATTGAAAGCTCCGGCGCATGAAACGATGGGTCTGAATGGAAGATGTCTTTGTGAGTTTGGGAAGACCATAAAAGTAGGGTAATTTAGGATTAATTACTTTAAATTTCTCTAATAGTTCAATACTCTTTTTGTCTTGGCCAATTAATCTTACTTTCCGAAAAAAATTCTGTGGGAACGTTCTGGAGGGGATTTTTCGTCAGTTTTTCGTAAGTATTTGTGTCGCTAAGGAGCTGGTTGATTTTGTCGAGGTAGAAGTCTTTGTCCATTATTACAATTTTGCCGTCTTTGTCGGATCTACTTATTATAACATCTAACTTTTTTAGCGAGTGGATAGCTATCATGAATCTGCGGGGAACAGGATATTTCTTATGAAGGTCAGTTAAAGCATTTAGTAACACTCCTTTTAAACATATCTCTTCACGGCTGTAGTTTTTGTCAGATATGAATTTATCAAAAGCCACTATGAAGTCTAGGTTGTTTTTGCGGTCTGGCATAAGGGCAAAGGATAAGCCTAAATTTAAAACTAAATGTTGATTTACAGTAAGAGATATGTTCTCTGAATAACGGCAATCTAAATATATGCCAAAGATAATTTTATATTGGTTAAAAAGCCTTAAGTAATGCATGTAGTAGATGTGTCACAGCATAGTAAACTCGAAATTCAGTTATCAGTAATACGGCATGTATTGCCCTAAATCAGTAACCCACTATGGCCGTTTAAAAAATGAATGACATTTCTTGTAAATACCCTTTTGACTACTGATCGCATCCTAGATGCAGTACTGAGTTTTATCAGCGTCTTATTCAGCCTTAGATCACTGTCGAATTCCAGATATTTCTGAATTACGTAGAAATATGCAATTCTGGAATGAGTATAAAATTGACACAGAAGCGCGCGCAAAAAAAAATAATAATAACTACACAGATATAATTAAACATTCGTTCACACAATTTTTTGACGCAGAGAGAGAGAGAGACGGAGACAGAGAGAGAGACAGAGAGAGAGAGAGACAGAGAGAGAAGAGGGGTCGGCTCAGATATTCATAATCCCCAGATGAAGAGAGAACTAAGGTAAACGTACATACACTAACAGCAGCCTGAGGTGAATATTTCCACATTTGATCTCGGGGTCTAATTCGGAGGTAAACAAGTCGCGGTTAGGCCGCCCGGGTTACAAAGAGAATAATACAAGCGTAGAGAGAGAGAACCCAGACCCTCGTAATCATGATAACTCGATTAGTGCTCCCCGCCCCGCCCAGTTAACCTGGAGTTAATTGTGAAGGTATTACTGCCACGACGCAGGTATGGAATGGTTGTCATAATTACGGTTGTATGGTTATATCAGTTCTCGCTTGTTTGTTTTATAATGTACTCAAGGGTAGTTATATAATCGTTTGTTTGTTTGTATGGTGTTTTTACGTTGCATGGAACCAGTGGTTATTCAGCAACGGAACCAATGGCTTTACGTGACTTCCGTACCACGTTGAGAGTGAACTTCTATTACCAGAAATACACATCTCTCACTCCTCAATGGAATGGCCGAGAATCGAACCCGCGACCACCGAGGTGAGAAGCAAACACCAAACCAACCACGCCACTGAGGCGCTTCTCGTACTGTTCTGCGTCGTGGGTTCAGATCTGAATTGATTGCATGGATGCTTAAAGGAACCTTTCTTTCTTTAATAATGAATGAATGAATAACTAAATACCTAAATAAATAAAACTAATTAAATAAATTAATATATGTATATATCTTAAAGGCGCGGTAGTGAATTGTTAATCTTAGCTCTTTCCGGTTAGAGACAAGCGCTGGATTCCTCGAACATGCTGAAATGAAAAACAGCCAGGAAAGATGACCAATGCCCTTTGAGGTCGATGACGCCTCGGAGATCACACACTTTGGGCGTGAAGCACCCATGTTTGCTGGGTGCAACACAGGGTGTGGCTGTGTGTGTTCATAACGAACGATATATGACTTTTGTTATGGGGAGATGAGTGGTAAGAGAGAGCACTCACTAATTACTTGTGACAGTGTGGAACACGCCTGGAAGAGGTGTTGAGAGGTGTTGCAGACCCATCGAATAAGGTAACGTAAGAAAGAACTTTGAAAAAGTTAACCTTTGAAGTAATAATTATTGGGTCTGGAGAAAGAAGTGTGGTGCGGTACACATTCTTATTGATTAACTTTCATGGTTAAAGTGGTGTAATAATTGTGGTCTCTTTATTTCAGATGGGTTCAAAGTCACCATATAGAAAAATAGATTCTCTAAGACTTTTATTGACTTATTCAAATGTTAGGGTTAGTCGGACATAATGAGAATAAGAGGGGGTGCTTACTTAAATATGATTTGGAGAAGAAACGATATTTTAACGCTTTTTTTTGGGTCAGAGTTAATTCATTTTATTCCATTTTTATTAATTGATTTTATTCCATTTCAATGTTAGCTAACTTGGGAAATAAAAAGTATATTTTTGTAACTACGGGGATTTATTCACCTACCTTGCATTTTCAGCTAACTTCCCAGAATGATCTCCAGCGAACAAGGTAGGTGTAGTTGCCTGTTAGCGGTTTGTTTAATTTTGTTTAAACGAGTATCATTTGGTCCTAAAAACTCATTTAAGATATATATTACATATATTGTAAATATAAATATATATTATATATATTATATATACAAAGGTTTTATACATATATATATATATATATATATATATATATATATATATATATATATATATATACACATATATATATTACATATATACATACATATATATATATACATACACTATACATACATACATATATATATATATAATATATATATATGTATATATATGTATGTATATATATATAAATATATATATATGTATATATATATATATATATATATATATATATATATATATATATACTATTTATATACATATATAGCACCAATAGTGTAGTATAAAAATATGGTTAACGAAACAAGCCAAACACAGAGGAATGATATAAATTCCGCTGCTGGAAAAAAAAAAGGGTAAGCTTTCTTTTCTCGCCAATGCAGTGAAATATATCGCACCCCGCGAAAAGAATTTGATGAAGGCGACTAGTAATTCTCCCGTCGTATATTCCCAAGCTGGAACCATTCCGGGGGAAATGTGATAGCAATGCAATCACGGCGAAATGTAAATAAAGTTGGAATCGACTCGACAGATTAAAAAAAAAAATGCATATTTTTTTACAATACGAGGAACTGGATCACAAAAGCTAACGGGGTTTTAGTTCCTGTATTGTAAATTCGAGGTATACCTATGTCGGTCTTCAGTCGGACTCTGATGTAAGGAGAGTTTGTTCGTGTGTCAGTATGGAAATAATACTATTTCAAAAGACCCGAGAATGGCAGTTGTTTCGAACGCTTAAAAAAATAAATAAATAAAAATAAATAAATAAATAAATAAAAGAATAAATAAAAGAATAAAAAAGACAGTATTTGCATTTTAAAGATTCAATGGTATTCGCATTATAGTAATGTTAGGTTTAAGAGATTTAATTAAAAACATGTATTTACAAAATACCTTGGCGCTAATGGAAAGTATTATGGCGTAATATAAATGATAGTCATATTACTATTATTACCATTTTTTTTTCGCTATATTATTATTATTATTATTATTATTATTATTATTATTAGTTATTTTATTATTATTAGTACCATATTTTCACTATACTATTATCATTGCTACTATTATTTCTTTTCACTAATTGTCATCATTATTTTATTATTATTACCATGTCATTCTTCCCACCAGAGGGCTTATCATTAAAACATTAAGCTGCCCACAGGAGGGTCATTATGTAAATCAGCAACTCATTAAAACTATTCCAATAAAAACACGTCGATTTTCGGAAGGCCTATAATAATAAATCTAATAATAACGTTTATATAATGAGCGGGAATTATATATATACGAAGACATCCAGGGTAGATTAGTTCGTCTTCTCCGCTTAGTGATAGGGATCGAGGTTGAAGATATACAGACGCGGATGTTGGATTATAAAGGAATAAGTGGTGTGTTATAAGGACGTCTCTTATTTTCTTTTGCTTATTCGGGGAGTAAGCCTACAAACTACTATGTTGTTGTTGTTCTTGTAAGAAGGAAGAGGACGAGGAGGAGGTCTGAAAAAGGCATTTCACTTTGAGTTAAAGATACGTAAAGGAATTTTAGGATAGGATATTTATGATTCATCTATTAGAATGAAAATGTAATATATAAATAATGTGCATGTTTAACAGTACAGAACAATTATAATTATTTCTAATAAAATATAGCGTATTTATTTTAATTTTCGTTGGTGAAACAAGGGTCTATTTGACCATAGATTTTAGCATGTTTTAATACGTTAAAAGTTAGGAATATGATGTTAAACAACTTAATGCCTGCGGGGAAATCTTGCAACGTCTAGAGTATCCTGGAGGTCGGTTCACGCCTTGGTATAGGTTTTCATTTTATCTTGATAAGTATATCTTGATCAAAGAATGGGATAGCACCGTTATACCTGTAAGTCACTTGTTATAGCTTTTTAAGATTAGTTATTAGCTTTAGTCAAAAGATATTGGAACTGAAAATAATATATTACATCATTTCAAAGGTGACGTTTCACATCTTCGTCCTGGGACGTCTGAATTTAAGCCCGTTTCTAGATTTATCTGATATCTTTATACTGTTACTTGAATTAGGTGAAATCATTGTAGGCGTGCGAAAAAGGCACAAAAATTAATACTATCATGATGACAAGTATATATCCACCATTCATGATATAAAAAATCTGATTATATCTGCAAGCGAGAGATGACGAAAATGGAAATAAACAGAATTCTAGAAAATACAGGAAGGAAAAGGAAGGTATATATGAAATGCTGAGAGATGCCATACAAAGGACAGCAGAGAATCTGTGCCCTATCATCTAGAAAGGGAGAGATATAGAGAGAGAGAGGAACACAGTGGGAGGAATCAAGATATGCAAAGGGGAAACTGAGAGGAGAGGAAGAGAGCCCTCAAGCGATGACAGAGGACATAAAGGAAAGAGGATAAAGAAGAATGCAAAGGGGGAAAAAAGGGGGGCTAAGTGGCGTGTGGCTAAGAGGCAGGGAAGAAAATCGGAAACTTGGGCAGAAGACAAAGCAGACAATAGGGAACAGCTAACTGGACGAGATATGCAAGATATGCGGGAATGGGAAAACGTATCTGAAAGATAAGAATAAAAAAGGGGATAATAATGGAATGACGAACGCTTTGAAATGAAGCTGAAAAACAACTAGAAAAAACGTGCAGTAGTAACTTCATATATTTAGATTTTTTTCTACATAAATTCCCTGAATACACAAAAAAAAAAAAAAAAAAAACAGACCGATTGAATTGAATTGAATATAGTAAATTGACGGCAAAAATGTTAGAAGAACGTATCTATAAGATACAAAATAGGTAATAATGGAATGAAGAACGCTTTGCAATGAAATTGAAAAACAACTGAAAAATGTGCAGTAACTTCACATATTTAGATTTTTCTACATAAGTTCCATGAATGACCAAAAAAAACAGACCGATTGAATTGAATTGAATATAGAAAATTGACAGTAAAAAGGTTAGAAGAACGTATCTAAAAGATAAAATAAAAAAGATTAATAATGGAATGAAGACGCTTTGAAACGAAACTGAAAAACAACTGAAGAAAACGTTCATATTTTAAAAAGTGCAGTAGTAACTTCACATTTTTAGATTTTTCTACATAAATTCCAAGAATGAACCAAATATAGAAAATGACAGTAAAAAGGTTTGAAGGATGTAACAGAAGGGAAGCTGCGGAGACATAAATAGACAGGGAGGAGTTTCGTCCACTTCTGATCCACACCAAAGAATTCGTTATATTTCAAGCGATCGATTATTTTTATTGACTTTGGGAAATTAATTAAGTTCGTCATCGAGGCTCATTCGTGTAACCTTTTTACTCATACTGAGGAAAGTAGAGGACTCTCAACACCCTCTACCTAGTATGACAATGAAACAGATCGCCTTGTCAAAGGCTGAGTATTATTAGCAGGCATAGGAGAAGGTAGTGTTTAATGATGAGATGTACCTGCGTAAACGATATCAGTATCTATGTATATATATATATATATATATATATATATATATATATATATATATATATATATACATATATATATATATATATAAATATATATTTATGTATATATATGTATGTATATATATACATATATCAAACGTGCATCCATTTGACATAATAATGTATATACCTTTAATCAAAGAATGGAAAAAAATACAGGCACATCTTTCACGAAACATAAAATCCACAAAACTTAACTGCCGTTCACCGTGAAAGCCTAAAAAGTACTATCATTCCTCTGTGACATTCATTATAACATTTTGTAAATAAGAAGAATCGCTTCATAACCAATAATAAAACAAAAAACAAGAAAAACTTTCTCTCTCTATCTCTCTCTCTCTCTCTCTCTCTCCGCCACTGTTACTGGTGATTTATGGCCTAATTATTTCGTACGAGCTTAACTTCCAAAATTACCTGCTTTTTAACAGGCAGGGCACCATTGCTTAAAGGGGGAGGATGATGGAGTCTGTCTGTATATATGCCTTATATGTATGTATGTATGTATATATATATATTATATATATATATATATTATATATATATATATATATATATATTATTATACATATATAGTTTTTACTGCTGTGACAGGGGAAACTCTCGAAATTCGAAGCCTAATTCCTCAGCATGATTTCCCTCAGTCTCTGTAAACACAAACGTTCACTGTCCATTCCATGTTTCAACTTTCCCAATGTACAGTACCTATATTTCCTATTTGTATATTTTCCCTTCTGTTATTCCCCCTCGCCGATTGTGTGTCCTTTTTTTTATAAACTCTTCAGCGGCTTACACCACCTACCCTTTATTGCTTCTTATTGCTATTCATTAGATCCCTCGTCTAAGTCTTTCATGGACCTTTGACCAAGTTCTTTCCAGTATTCACTATTTAATTTCCTGTGTATTTTCGCCCTCCGTCAATGTAAATAGAATA
Organism: Macrobrachium nipponense; assembly: GCF_015104395.2. Classification (NCBI taxonomy): domain Eukaryota; kingdom Metazoa; phylum Arthropoda; class Malacostraca; order Decapoda; family Palaemonidae; genus Macrobrachium; species Macrobrachium nipponense. Next base: position 13,824,191 of record NC_061098.1, read on the forward strand.
GAATATAGAATTTAGGCCAAAGGAAAGCCTGAATTTCAAGCCATTGGCCCCTTTGGTGTGCTTGTTCCATGTGAATAGGTTTTATCTACTGAAATAATAATGAATAAACACTCAAGAGCTTCTGGTACCCTCCCAGTGAGTTATCGTTGAGTAGTATATATTTCAAAAGCGGTTCATTTAGCGCGGGCCTTTTCTCTCCCACATTTTTTTAGCGGAGAGCTATGCTGACCTGGAATCTTTTTTTATCTCTTTTTTTTTCCTCCAGTGCGTCATAACACTTTCCTGGAAGTAAAAAGTCGTAATAATCATAAAGACGCCGTTGAAAATTAGTAAGAATGTTCCTCTTTTTTTAAGGTTTCCGTCTTCTTGCTGATTGTTATTTTTCTGGGTTTCTTTGTACCTTACTCTGATGGTTAAAAGCACCCCTCTCTCTCTCTCTCTCTCAGCTCTCTCTCTCTCTCTCTCTCTTTGGTACGCCCACTGTCCTTCCTCTATAACATTTCGTCCATTATTTTGCGAGCCCCCGAGAGAGAGAGAGAGAGAGAGAGAGAGAGAGAGAGAGAGAGAGAGAGAGAGAGAGAGAAAAAAAAGTAATTATCGCTCGTGAATTTCATCCAAGCACCGATGATGAGGTATACTCCGGAAGCTAAGAGATACTAGGAAATTGTACGAACGGAAATTGCTCAGTGGAGAGAAAAGAGGATAAACAGAAATTGCTCGGTGGAAAAAGGGAATAAACGGAAATTGCTCAGTGGGAAAAAAAGGAATAAACAGAAATTGTTCGTGGAAAAATATGGAATAAACATAAATTGCTCAGTGTAAAAATATGGAATAAACAGAAATTGCTCAGTGGAAAAAAAGGGAATAAACAGAAATTGATCAGTAGGAAAAAAGGGAATAAACATAAATTGCTCAGTGATGAGGGTTTTTTGTTAGGTATCAATTAATGAATGGTGGTAAGTGTAGTAACCAGATACTTGGCACTTCGTCACAATATATATATATATCTATATATATATATATATATATATATATATATATATATATATATAATACACACACATATAATATACATATACTCTATATACATATGTAGCACCAATACTGTAGTATAAAAAATATGGTTAACGAAACATGCCAAACTGAGAGAATGATATAAATTCCGCTGCTGGAAAAAAAAAATGGTAAGCTTTCTTTTCTCGCCATGCAGTGAAATATATCGCACCCGCGAAAAGAATTTGATGAAGGCGACTAGTAATTCTCCGTCGATATATTCCCAAGCTGGAACCATTCCGGGGGAAATGTGATAGCAATGCAATCACGGCGAAATGTAAATAAAGTTGGAATCGACTCGACAGATTAAAAAAAAAAAATGCATATTTTTTACAATACGGAGAAACTGGATACACACAAAGCATAACGGGGTTTTTAGTTCCTGTATTGTAAATTCGAGGTTATAACCTATGCGGTCTTCAGTCGGACTCTGATGTAAGGAGAGTTTGTTCGTGTGTCAGTATGGAAATAATACTATTTCAAAGACCCGAGAATGCAGTTGTTTCGAACGCTTAAAAAAATAAATAAATAAAAATAAAATAAATAAATAAATAAATAAAGAATAAATAAAAGAATAAAAAAGACAGTATTTGCATTTTAAAGAATTCAATGGTATTCGCATTATAGTAATGTTAGGTTTAATAGATTTAATTAAAAACATGTATTTACAAAATACCTTGGCGCTAATGGAAAGTATTTATGGCGTAATATAAATGATAGTCATAATTACTATTATTACCATTTTTTTCGATATATATTATTATTATTATTATTATTAATTATTATTATTATTATTATTATTATTATTATTACCATATTTTCACTATACTATTATCATTGCTACTATTATTTCTCACTAATTGTCATCATTATTTTTATTATTATTACCATGTCATTCTTCCCACCAGAGGGCTTATCATTAAAACATTAAGCTGCCCACAGGAGGGTCATTATGTAAATCAGCAATCATTAAAACTATCCAATAAAAACACGTCGATTTCGGAAGGCCTATAATAATAAATCTAATAATAACGCCTTTATATAATGACGGGAATTATATATATACGAAGACATCCAGGGTAGATTAGTTCGTCTTCTCCGCTTAGTGATAGGGATCGAGGTTGAAGATATACAGACGCGGATGTTGGGATTATAAATTTAGGTAATGTGGTGTGATAAAGACGGTCTCTTATTTTCGCTTAGTCGGGAAGTAAGCCTACAAACTACTATGCTGTTGTTGTTCTTGTAAGAAGGAAGAGGACGAGGAGGAGGTCTGAAATAGGCATTTTACTTTGAGTTGAAAGATACGTAAAGGAATTTTAGGATAGGATATTTATGATTCATCTATTAGAATGAAATGAATAATATAAATAATGTGCATGTTTAACAGTACAGAACAATTATAATTATTTCTAATAAAATATAATGTATTTATTTTAATTTTCGTTGGTGAAACAAGGGTCTATTTGACCATAGATTTTAGCATGTTTTAATACGTTAAAAGTTAGGAATATGATGTTATAACTTGTGCCTGCGGGGAAAATCTTGCAAGCGTCTAGAGTATGCCGGAGGTCAGTTCACGCCTTGTTATAGGTTTTCATTTTATCTTGATAAGTATATCTTTGATCAAAGAATGGGATAGCACCGTTATACCTGTAAGTCACTTGTTATAGCTTTTAAGATATTATTAGCTTTAGTCAAAAGATATTGGAACTGAAAATAATATATTACATCATTTCAAAGGTGACGTTTCACATCTTCGTCTGGGAAGTCTGAATTTAAGCCCATTTCTAGATTTTATCTGATATCTTTATACTGTTACTCTATTAGTGAAATCATTACAGGCGTGCGAAAAAGGCACAGAAATTAATTCTATCATGATGACAAGTATATATCTCCATTCATGATAAAAATCTCTGATTATATCTGCAAGCGAGAGATGACGAAAATGGAAATAAACAGAATTCTAGAAAATACAGGAAGGAAAAGGAAGGTATATATGAAATGCTGAGAGATGCCATACAAAGGACAGCAGAGAATCTGTGCCCTATCATCTAGAAAGGGAGAGATATAGAGAGAGAGAGGAACACACAGTGGGAGGAATCAAGATATGCAAACAAATGACCTGAGGAGAGGAAGAGAGCCCTCAAGCGATGACAGAGGACATAAAGGAAAGAGGATAAAGAAGAATGCACAAAGGGGGAAAAAAGGGGGGCTAAGTGGCGTGTGGCTAAGAGGGCAGGGAAGAAAATCGGAAACTCTGGGCAGAAGAGCAAAGGCAGACAATAGGGAACAGCTAACTGGACGAGATATGCAAAATATGCGGAATGGGAACGTATCTGAAAGATAAGAATAAAAAAGGGGATATAATGAATGACGAACGCTTTGAAATGAAGCTGAAAAACAACTAGAAAAAACGTGCAGTAGTAACTTCATATATTTAGATTTTTTCTACATAAATTCCCTGAATTTACACAAAAAAAAAAAAAAAAAACAGACGATTGAATTGAATTGAATATAGTAAATTGACGGGAAAAAGGTCAGAAGAACGTATCGATAAGATGCAAAATAGGGTAATAATGGAATGAAGAACGTTTTGCAATGAAATTGAAAAACAACCGAAAAACGTGCAGTAACTTCACATTTTTAGATTATTCTACATGATTTCCCTGAATGACCAAAAAAACTAACCGATTGGATTGAATTGAATATAGAAAATTGACAGTAAAAAGGTTAGAAGAACGTATCTCAAAGATAAAATTAAAAAAGAGTAATAATGGAATGAAGAACGCTTTGAAATGAAACTGAAAAACAACTGGAAAAAACGTTCATATTTTAAAAACGTGCAGTAGTAACTTCACATTTTTAGATTTTTCTACATAAATTCCAAGAATGACCAAATATAGAAAAATGACAGTAAAAAGGTTTGAAAGATGTAACAGAAGGGAAGCTGCGGAGACATAAATAGACAGGGAGGAGTTTCGTCCACTTCTGATCCTCCACCAAGAATTCGTTATATTTCAAAGCGATCGATTATTTTTATTGACTTTGGAAAATTAATTAAGTTCGTCACTCGAGGCTCATTCGTGTGTAACCTTTTTACTCATACTGAGGAAAGTAGAGGGACTCTCAACACCCTCTTACCTAGTATGACAATGAAACACGATCGCCTTGTCAAAGGGCTGAGTTATTATTAGCAGGCATAGGAGAAGGTAGTGTTTAATGATGAGATGTACCTGCGTAAACGATATCAGTATCTATGTATATATATATATATATATATATATATATATATATATATATATATATATACATATATATATATATATATATATATATATTTTATGTATATATATGTATGTATATATATACATATATCAAACGTGCATCCATTTGACATAATAATTGTATATACCTTTAATCAAAGAATGGAAAAAAATACAGGCACATCTTTCACGAAACATAAAATCCACAAAACTTAACTGCCGTTCACCGTGAAAGCCTAAAAGTACTATCATTCCTCTGTGACATTCATTATAACATTTTGTAAATAGAAGAATCGCTTCATAACCAATAATAAAACAAAAAACAAGAAAAACTTTCTCTCTCTATCTCTCTACTCTCTCTCTCTCTCCGCCACTGTTACTGGTGATTTATGGCCTAATTATTTCGTACAGCTTAACTTCCAAAATTACTGCTTTTTAACAGGCAGGGCACCATTGCTTAAAGGGGGAGGATGATGGAGTCTGTCTGTATATATTGCCCCTTATATGGTGTATGTATGTATATATTATATATATATATATATAATATATTATACATATATAGTTTTTTACTGCTGTACAGGGGAAACTCTCGAAATTCGAAGCCTAATTCCTCAGCATGATTTCCCTCAGTCTCTGTAAACACAAACGTTTCACTGTCCATTCCAAGTTTCAACTTCCCACCCAATTTACAGTACCTATATTTCTATTTGTATATTTTCCCTTCTGTTATTCCCCCTCGCCGATTGTGTGTCCTTTTTTTTTATAAACTCTTCAGGCGGCTTGACACCACCCTACCCTTATTGCTTCTTATTGCTATTCATTAGATCCCTCGTCTAAGTCTTTCAGTGGACCTTTGACCAAGTTCTTTCCGGTATTCACTATTTAATTTCCTGTTGTATTTCGCCTCCGTCAATTGTAAATAGAATAGAATATAGAATTTAGGCCAAAGGAAAGCCTGAATTTCAAGCCATTGGCCCCTTTGGTGTCTTGGTTCCACGTGAATAGGTCTTATCTACTGAAATAATAATGAATAAACACTCAAGAGCTTCTGGTATACCTTCCCAGTGAGTATCGTTGAGAGGTATATATTCAAAAGTGGTTCATTTAGCGCGGGCCTTTTCTCATCCCCACATTTTTTCAGGGTGTTTTTAATCTACTTAGCGGAGGAGCTATGCTGACCTGGAATCTTTTTTTCTCTTTTTTTTCCTCCAGTGCGTCATAACACTTTCCTGGAAGTAAAAAGTCGTAATAATCATAAAGACGCTTTTGACAATTATAAGAATGTTCCTCTTTTTTAAGGTTTCCGTCTTCTTGCTGAATTGTTATTTTTCTGGGTTTCTTTTGTACCTTACTCTGATGGTTAAAAGCACCCCTCTCTCTCTCTCTCTCTCTCTCTCTCTGGTACGCCACTGTCCTTCCTCTATAACATTTCGTCCATTATTTTTGCGAGCCCCCGAGAGAGAGAGAGAGAGAGAGAGAGAGAGAGAGAGAGAGAAAAGTAATTATCGCTCGTGAATTTCATCCAAGCACCGATGATGAGGTATACTCCGGAAGCTAAGAGATACTAGGAAATTGTACGAACGGAAATTGCTCAGTGGAGAGAAAAGAGGATAAACAGAAATTGCTCGGTGGAAAAAGGGAATAAACAGAAATTGCTCAGGGTAAACAGAAATTGCTCAGTGGGAAAAAAAAAGGGAATAAACAGAAATTGTTCGTGGAAAATATGGAATAAACATAAATTGCTCAGTGTAAAAATATGGAATAAACAGAAATTGCTCAGTGGAAAAAAAGGGGAATAAACAGAAATTGATCAGTAGGAAAAAAGGGAATAAACATAAATTGCTCAGTGATGAGGTTTTTGTTAGGTATCAATTAATGAATGGTGGTAAGTGTAGTAACCAGATACTTGGCACTTCGTCACAATATATATATATATATATATATATATATATATATATATATATATATACATACACACACATATATATACATCATACTCTATATACATATGTAGCACCAAAATACTGTAGTATAAAAAATATGGTTAACGAACATGCAAACTGAGAGAATGATATAAATTCCGCTGCTGGAAAAAAAAAATGGTAAGCTTTCTTTTCTCGCCAATGCAGTGAAATATATCGCACCCCGCGAAAAGAATGTGATGAAGGCGACTAGTAATTCTCCCGTCGATATATTCCCAAGCTGGAACCATTCCGGGGGAAATGTGATAGCAATGCAATCACGGCGAAATGTAAATAAAGTTGGAATCGACTCGACAGATTAAAAAAAAAAAAAATGCATATTTTTTACAATACGAGGAACTGGATACACACAAAAGCTAACGGGGTTTTAGTTCCTGTATTGTAAATTCGAGGTTATACCTATGTCGGTCTTTCAGTCGGGACTCTGATGTAAGGAGAGTTTGTTCGTGTGTCAGTATGGAAATAATACTATTTCAAAAGACCCGAGAATGGCAGTTTGTTTCGAACGCTTCAAAAATAAATAAATAAAAATAAAAAAATAAATAAATAAAAATAAAAGAAAATAAATAAAAGAATAATAAAAAGACAGTATTTGCATTTTAAAGAATTCAATGGTATTCGCATTATAGTAATGTTAGGTTTAATAGATTTAATTAAAAACATGTATTTAAAAAATACCTTGGCACTAATGGAAAGTATTTATGGCGTAATATAAATGATAGTCATAATTACTATTTATTACCATTTTTTTTCGCTATATTAGTATTTATTGATTATTGTTATTATTATTATTCATTATTATTACTTATTATTATATTAGTTATTATTGATTATTTATTACCATATTTTCACTATACTATTATCATTGCTTTACTATTATTTCTCACTAATTGTCATTGCATTATTTTTTATTATTATTACCATGTCATTCTTCCCACCAGAGGGCTTATCATTAAAACATTAAGCTGCCCACAGAAGGGTCATTATGTAAATCAGCAACTCATTAAAACTATTCCAATAAAAACACGTCGATTTTCGGAAGGCCTATAATAATAAATCTAATAATAACGTTTATATAATGAACGGGAATTATATATATACGAAGACTCCATCGGGTAGATTAGTTCGTCTTCTCCGCTTAGTGATAGGGATCGAGGTTGAAGATATACAGACGCGGATGTTGGGATTATAAAGGTAATGTGGTGTGATAAGGACGGTCTCTTATTTTCGCTTATTCGGGGAGTAAGCCTACCACACTACTATGTTGTTTTTTTTTTGTTGTTCTTTGTAAGAAGGAAGAGGACGAGGAGGAGGTCTGAAAAAGGCATTTCACTTTGAGTTAAAGATACGTAAAGGAATTTTAGGATAGGATATTTATGATTCATCTATTAGAATGAAAATGTAATATATAAATAATGTGCATGTTTAACAGTACAGAACAATTATAATTATTTCTAATAAAATATATTAATGTATTTATTTTCAATTTCGTTCTATTCGTGGTGAGTGACCAAGGGTCTATTTGACCATAGATTTTAGCATGTTTTAATACGTTTAAAAGTTTGGAATATGATGTTACAACTTATGCCTGCGGGGAAAATCTGGCAACCGTCTAGAGTATGCTGGAGGTCGGTTCACGCCTTGTTATAGGTTTTCATTTTATCTTGATAAGTATATCTTGATCAAAGAATGGGATAGCACCGTTATACCTGTAAGTCACTTGTTATAGCTTTTAAGATTATTATTAGCTTTATTCGAAAGATATTGGAGTAAATAATGGAACTGAAAATAATATATTACATCATTTCAAAGGTGACGTTTCACGACATCTTCGTCCTGGGACGTCTGAATTTAAGCCCGTTTCTAGATTTATCTGATATCTTTATACTGTTACTTGAATTAGGTGAAATCATTGTAGGCGTGCGAAAAAGGCACAGAAATTAATTCTATCATGATGACAAGTATATATCTCCATTCATGATAAAAATCTCTGATTATATCTGCAAGCGAGAGATGACGAAATGGAAATAAACAGAATTCTAGAAAATACAGGAAGGAAAAGGAAGGTATATATGAAATGCTGAGAGATGCCATACAAAGGACAGCAGAGAATCTGTGCCCTATCATCTAGAAAGGGAGAGATATAGAGAGAGAGAGTAACACACAGTGGGAAGAATCAAGATATGCAAAGGGGAAACTGAGAGGAGAGGAAGAGAGCCCTCAAGCGATGACAGAGGACATAAAGGAAAGAGGATAAAGAAGAATGCAAAGGGGGAAAAAAGGGGGGCTAAGTGGCGTGTTGCTAAGAGGGCAGGGAAGAAAATCGGAAACTCTGGGCAGAAGAGCAAAGGCAGACAATAGGGAACAGCTAACTGGACGAGATATGCGAGATATGCGGAATGGGAACGTATCTGAAAGATAAGAATAAAAAAGGGGATAATAATGGAATGACGAACGCTTTGAAATGAAGCTGAAAAACGACTGGAAAAAACGTGCAGTAGTAACTTCATATATTTAGATTTTTTTCTACATAAATTCCCTGAATTACACAAAAAAAAAAAAAAAAACAGACCGATTGAATTGAATTGAATATAGTAAATTGACGGCAAAATGTTAGAAGAACGTATCTATAAGATACAAAATAGGGTAATAATGGAATGAAGAACGCTTTGCAATGAAATTGAAAAACAACTGAAAAATGTGCAGTAACTTCACATATTTAGATTTTTCTACATAAGTTCCATGAATGACCAAAAAACAGACCGATTGAATTGATTGAATATAGCAAATTGACAGTAAAAAGGTTAGAGAACGTATCTAAAAGATAAAATAAAAAAGATTAATAATGGAATGAAGAACGCTTTGAAAATGAAACTGAAAAACAACTGAAGAAAACGTTCATATTTTAAAAACGTGCAGTAGTAACTTCACATTTTTAGATTTTTCTACATAAATTCCAAGAATGACCAAATATAGAAAAAGAATGGACAGTAAAAAGGTTTGAAAGATGTAACAGAAGGGAAAGCTGCGGAGGCATAAATAGACAGGGAGCGTTTCGTCCACTTCTGATCCACCACCAAGAATTCGTTATATTTCAAAGCGATCGATTATTTTTATTGACTTTGGAAATTAATTAAGTTCGTCACTCGAGGCTCATTCGTGTGTAACCTTTTTTACTCATACTGAGGAAAGTAGAGGGACTCTCAACAACCCTCTTACCATAGCTTAGGACAAATGAAACACGATCGCCTGTCAAAGGGCTGAGTATTATTAGCAGGCATAGGAGAAGGTAGTGTTTAATGATGAGATGTACCTGCGTAAACGATATCAGTATCTATGTATATATATATATATATATATATATATATATATATATATATATATATATATACATATATATATATATATATATATATATATATATATATTTATGTATATATATGTATGTATATATACATATATCAAACGTGCATCCATTTGACATAATAATGTATATACCTTTAATCAAAGAATGGAAAAAAATACAGGCACATCTTTCACGAAACATAAAATCCACAAAACTTAACTGCCGTTCACCGTGAAAGCCTAAAAGTACTATCATTCCTCTGTGACATTCATTATAACATTTTGTAAATAAGAAGAATCGCTTCATAACCAATAATAAACAAAAAACAAGAAAAACTTTCTCTCTCTATCTCTCTCTCTCTCTCTCTCTCTCCGCCACTGTTACTGGTGATTTATGGCCTAATTATTTCGTACGAGCTTAACTTCCAAAATTACTGCTTTTTAACAGGCAGGGCACCATTGCTTAAAGGGGGAGGATGATGGAGTCTGTCTGTATATATGCCTTATATGTATGTTATGTATAGTATATATATATATATATATATATATATTTATATAACATATATAGTTTTTACTGCTGTGACAGGGGAAACTCTCGAAATTCGAAGCCTAATTCCTCAGCATGATTTCCCTCAGTCTCTGTAAACACAAACGTTCACTGTCCATTCCAAGTTTCAACTTTCCCAATTTACAGTACCTATATTTCCTATTTGTATATTTTTCCCTTCTGTTATTCCCCTCGCCGATGTGTGTCCTTTTTTTATAAACTCTTCAGCGGCTTACACCACCTACCCTTTATTGCTTCTTATTGCTATTCATTAGATCCCTCGTCTAAGTCTTTCAGTGGACCTTTGACCAAGTTCTTTCCGGTATTCATTATTTAATTTCCTGTTGTATTTCGCCTCCGTCAATTGTAAATAGAATAGAATATAGAATTTAGGCCAAAGGAAAGCCTGAATTTCAACCATTGGCCCCTTTGGTGTGCTTGTTCCAACGTGAATAGGTCTTATCTACTGAATAATAATGAATAAACACTCAAGAGCTTCTGGTACCCTCCCAGTGAGTTCTATCGTTGAAGAGGGTATATATTTCAAAAGTGTTCATTTAGCGCGGGCCTTTTCTCTCCCACATTTTTTCAGGGTGTTTTTAATCTACTTAGCGGAGGAGCTATGCTGACCTGGAATCTTTTTTTCTCTTTTTTTTCCTCCAGTGCGTCATAACACTTTCCTGGAAGTAAAAAGTCGTAATAATCATAAAGACGCCTTTGACAATTATAAGAATGTTCCTCTTTTTTTAAGGTTTCCGTCTTCTTGCTGAATTGTTATTTTTCTGGGTTTCTTTTGTACCTTACTCTGATGGTTAAAGCACCCCTCTCTCTCTCTCTCTCCTCTCTTCTCTCTCTCTCTCTCTCTCTCTCTGGTACGCCACTGTCCTTCCTCTATAACATTTCGTCCATTATTTTTTGCGAGCCCCCGAGAGAGAGAAGAGAGAGAGAGAGAGAGAGAGAGAGAGAGATTAGAGAGAGAGAGAGAGAAAAAAAAAAGTAATTATCGATCGTGAATTTCATCCAAGCACCGATGATGAGGTATACTCCGGAAGCTAAGAGATACTAGGAAATTGTACGAACGGAAATTGCTCAGTGGAGAGAAAGAGGATAAACAGAAATGCTCGGTGGAAAAAGGGAATAACAGAAATTGCTCATTGGGAAAAAAGGGAATAAACAGAAATTGTTCGTGGAAAAATATGGAATAAACATAAATTGCTCAGTGTAAAAATATGGAATAAACAGAAATTGCTCAGTGGAAAAAAAGGGAATAAACAGAAATTGATCAGTAGGAAAAAAGGGAATAAACATAAATTGCTCAGTGATGAGGGTTTTTTGTTAGGTATCAATTAATGAATGGTGGTAAGTGTAGTAACCAGATACTTGGCACTTCGTCACAATATATATATATATATATATATATATATATATATATATATATATATATATATATATATATATATATACACACACATATATATACATATACTCTATATACATATGTAGCACCAATAGTGTAGTATAAAAAATATGGTTAACGAAACATGCCAAACTGAGAGAATGATATAAATTCCGCTGCTGGAAAAAAAAAATGGTAAGCTTTCTTTTCTCGCCAATGCAGTGAAATATATCGCACCCCGCGAAAAGAATTTGATGAAGGCGACTAGTAATTCTCCCCCCGTCGATATATTCCCAAGCTGGATAACCATTCCGGGGAAATGTGATAGCAATGCAATCACGGCGAAATGTAAATAAAGTTGGAATCGACTCGACAGATTAAAAAAAAAAAATGCATATTTTTTACAATACGAGGAACTGGATACACACAAAAGCTAACGGGGTTTTAGTTCCTGTATTGTAAATTCGAGGTTTTACCTATGTCGGTCTTCAGTCGGACTCTGATGTAAGGAGAGTTTGTTCGTGTGTCAGTATGGAAATAATACTATTTTAAAAGACCCGAGAATGGCAGTTGTTTCGAACACTTAAAAAAAAAATAAATAAAAATATAAATAAATAAATAAAAGAATAAATAAAAGAATAAAAAAGACAGTATTTGCATTTTAAAGAAGTTCAATGGTATTCGCATATAGTAATGTTAGGTTTAATAGATTTAATTAAAAACATGTATTTAAAAAATACCTTGGCACTAATGGAAAGTATTTATGGCGTAATATAAATGATAGTCATAATTACTATTATTACCATTTTTTTCGCTATATTATTATTATTATTATTATTATTATTATTATTATTATTATTATTATTATTATTACCATATTTTCACTATACTATTATTATTGCTACTATTATTTCTCACTAATTGTCATCATTATTTTTATTATTATTACCATGTCATTCTTCCCACCAGAGGGCTTATCATTAAAACATTAAGCTGCCCACGGGAGGGTCATTATGTAAATCAGCAACTCATTAAAACTATTCCAATAAAAACACGTCGATTTTCGGAAGGCCTATAATAATAAATCTAATAATAACGTTTATATAATGAGCGGGAATTATATATATACGAAGACATCCAGGGTAGATTAGTTCGTCTTCTCCGCTTAGTGATAGGGATCGAG